>NW_023645230.1:15000-36670 GCF_015228065.2 Penaeus monodon | reverse complement strand
CATTTTTGCAAAAAAAAAAATTTGCCTTGGGCTTTGGAAGGTTTTAAAAAAAGTTTTATGGGGGAAAAACCCCAAAAAAAAGGGGGTTTGGGGGAAAAAATTAAAAAATTTAAAAAAAAGGGGGCAGGCCAATTGGTTTTTTTGGGACAAAGGGGGGGACCGGGAAGGTAAAAAAAGGTCGGGTGCAGGTTGGGGCGAGGTACTTATAACCAGGATCCCAAAACCATTTTAGGCTATTTAATTTAAGAAATTTTATTTCCCACCCGGCTATCTGCTGGGGCGTGGACAATCATGATTACAGTTTTACAATATCTGAATAGTGCGTAGTCTGTAACTCGAAATTACACAAGGTAAAATAAAAATAAATTCATACTTAAAAAAAATATTACTGTTACCGGTCCCCCGGTCTCTCGCCCCAACACGGAGGAGGCAACGGCGTGTTTATATACAGGGTCGGAACACTAAACAGCTCCAAAGAGGCACCGGGAACACCACACGCCCAAACACCGGGGAGGGAAAACCCAAGTGGCGGGCAGGGCACGAAAAACAAAAAAATGACAGTTTTTCCCTTTATTTCCCAAAAGTTATTTCCCCGTACAGTTTTCAAGCACAATACAGGGGGAAACAGCAGTAACACTGCCGATACATCTTATAAAAGGGAAAAACCAGGTTTTTTTCAGGTCAAAAGGGGCCAACGGGGTCTTACGGACCCCCCCCAAAAACTCCGTTCTTGGCTTTTCCCTCCGCTAAAGCCAGCGCATCATGTTTGCCCGGGGCCCCCTTCATGTAACACATTTTTCGCACAGAGACAAAGACCCTGCATAGCACTATCCCCCCCTATAAGCAGACACCCGTCTGCTCTGACAATCAAACCTGAAACAAATACATAAAAATTTAAAAAATCGTTCTCAAAAAAAAAAAATTTTTATCCAGCGGGGTTTTCTTCGCTCTCGTGGGTCTTTTGGAGGGGGTTGGGGGCGGAATTGGCAGGGGCCCCCGGGGGGTTTCCGCCCCAAAGACCGGCTCTGTCACCATTGAACTGCTGCATCGCCCCCCCCCGCCAAAATGCTCCCCTATTCGGTCACGTCTGCCCCCCCTCATCGCCGCTACTGGGGCTAATTTCATTTTTTTTTTCCCAGGCCCAGGAGTGTTTCCCCTGGCCCATGGTAACGCCACAGCCGGTCCACGTGGACAACGGGGTTTTTCGCCCCTGCAAATTCGATAGGGAAATCAGGAGGGCCGCTCCACCTTTGTATGGCCCCCCCCGGGGGCTCGTACCGGCGGGGCCCTGTTTCCCGACGGGGTTATCAGCCCACTCTGTCACTATGTTTCCCTCACTTCCCCTGGCCGGCATAGGTCTTTCAGGCATGGCCGGCTACCTTGAGCTTCCCACGCACTCGTCGGGCACCTCCGCCGGTTAGCGGCGCTCCGGGGGCCCCAAGCCTCGAGGAAGCAGGAAAACGGCCCACACCAAAACCAACTTGCCCCCCGACGACTTTCGGATGCCCCCATTTCCTAACAAGTGCCCAGCTTTGCCCAGCTGGCCCTTCGGGGCCTTATCAGAGATTGGCTCCCAACACTGTAATAACCCCTCTCCTGGTAAACAGGCTCCGCCAACCGCAAAACCCCAGCCCCTCAATTTTTGGGGTTGGATCCACGAGGCCCCTACTCCAGCACCACTTTGAAGTGGGAACCGGATTCTGACTTTTCCCCTGGGGGCAAGGTGAGTCGCTAGCTGTTACTCGGGAAAGGGCATTTTCACCGTGCACCCTCACAGTTCCGTCCAAGGTCGACACACCCCTTACTCGCGTGGTAGTAAAGGCCCAGCAAATGTGCTCGTCCAGATCGGCCACATCCCCGGGCAGCCGCTCACCGTGCTGCCCACCCCCAATACGAGCCCCCCAGGGCCCCCTTGAGCTGCACAAAGCCCCGTGACACCACACAGCTCTGTGGTGCGTCTGGAAGTCGTGGGGGCCAAATATCACCCCGCACTGGAAATTTCTCAGCCCCAGTGCCCACTGTCAGGCGGCAGGTTTCCCCATCTTTTGACCCTCACCTGATGTCTGGTTCGACGGCAGTTCCCCAAGGGGGGGCCCGGGGGAACCCGGGACGGGGTTTCGGCCCCCTTCTCCACCCTTTTTCCCCCTGTACCACCCTTACCCTTAGGACATCCCTCAGATGGTGCCAACCGCCACAGTCCTTCAGCATGCTGAAAGGGCACAAAATCCTCCGTTGAGAGGACGTGTTCCCGCTCCCCCTGACACTGATACGTCTGTCCCCTCCCTCTCCGCACCCCCCAACACAACCCTTGGAAAGTTCTGGGGTCACCCCCCTCAATGCTTTTTTCCCCATTTTACCCTTTCCGGGCCCCCGGGGGGTAGGGCGGGGCTGAGCGGGCGGGCCCGGGGCATTCGTTGCCTTCAGGAAGCCTCGAACCCCAAAGGCCCTCGCCAGCGCCACCTGCAGGCCCTCGGGTGTGCCTGTGACTAGTTTTTGCAGTGGGTCTGTAAACGTTAACAAAAAATCACGGGCCGGACCAAAATGGGTTCCATGGGTCCCCACCCTTCTGAGCCCACTGGCTCCGACACACGCTGCGAGGCCCGGGGGTTTTTCCCCCACGACCCAGGCGCCCCCGTAAATCTGACACTCTGGCATCTTTTCCCAAAACCCTGTTGCCTTCTTGCTTGCAACGTTACTACCTTGTGACGCCCCCTTTCCCCCTTCATTTCCCCCCTCGGCCTGAACCTCCCCCTTCAGAGTCTGCACCTCCCCCATCAGTTCACTCTTCACGCTGTTGCGGCCCCTTTGTCGGGGGTATCTAGTTTCCCCATCTTCACAGTGCGAGATTGCTCTGTAGCCCTCAAAAAGTTGGCAGAAATGCCTCCCCTTTCCCTTGCCTGCATCTCCGAGAGGTGCGCCTGCTGCGTGCCCTCTGTGCCTGCTCTTCTCCCCTTTGTGCCATTCTCCCTCATACCGGGCCCAGCATGGCATGATCAGGTCCTTGGCTGGGGGCCTTCACCTCACTCGTCCCCGCCTCAGTCATAGCCTCCTCCCCCTCATCTGCCCCCATTTTTGGACGACATGATAATCGGCGCGTTCATGCCAAAATCACAAATCCCACTCCTGACAGCAATTGTTACGCCGACCGCCTGTCTCTCTCTGCCCCAACAAAAGGGCATGGGAGACGGCTGCATCCCAGGGTGGGAAACACTGAACAGCCCCAAGAGGCCCCAAGCACCACAGCTTTCCCCGAACCCCAAAAAAGGGGAAAGCCAAGTGCGAGGCAGGGCACGAAATAAGCACAAAATGACAGTTTTTTCCTTTTTTTCCAAGTTTTTTACCCGTAATTTTTCTATAGGCACAATAAGGGGGAAACCAGCATGTCAACGCAAACTCTTATAAAAAGGGCAACACCATTTTCTCGGTCCAAGGGCCCCAACACGAGGTCTTCACAGGAGCAGCCCCCAACCCCGTCTCTTGGCTTTTTTCCCTCCGCTCCTCCCTCACAGCCAGGATCATGTTTCCCCAGGTCCCTTCATGTTAACACTGTTTCGCCAGAGACAAAGACCACTGGCATAGCTTACTTTCATGGCTTTTGCCAAGTGTTTAGATAACGTTTTTGTTTACGGTTTTTATTACATAGAAAAATTTGGGTATTGTGGTATATCTTCCAATGATAGGAAATAAAATTTTTCACATAGCTTTTTAACCCTCAGTTGGTGGTTAAAAAGGGCTATATTACAGACATTCCAGATTATTTAAAAGCTTCGCTTTTTTTTCATTACACAGTATACATTAGATTCATCTGCATTCTTGCTTTGTGCATTTGCCATAAAATTCTTAAAACTAAACTATTTGGAAATAACCTGTCACCTGTTTGGTTTGACTTGTCCCCCATGGGAAGGCTTGCTTCTCATCTGATCGTAGTGCCCTTTATGGTACAGCTTTCGGTTTTTTGAGTGTTTTGTCGATCTACTATTTTTTCCCCTTATGAGAACTTTCCTATATATGTCAACCCTACAAGAGGTCCCAAGATCTATTTTCAAGTATCCTTCTGCAGGCTTTTTCGCTATTTTGTTACGGGGTCGGTTTGCGTATCCAACAGAGATGGACCATACAATTAAATTTGAAATTACGCTCGTTGCATAAGTTAGTTCGCTTACTCACAATTTTCCCCATGCCCCCTGCTTTTAAATAATTTTTGCGAAGGCACTTTGAGAGTACAGAAAACTATCCAGGGCCCCCAACATCAAGAATTCCTTTGCGGGAGTTTCCGCCCTTTTTGTAGTGCGGCCCCGTTTGTATTTTTCAATATTAACTTGATGTTTGGGGTAACCCTTTTTTTAACAGCGCAAGTCAACCGCTTTGTATCCGGGGCTGTACGGGCCGTCGGCGCAACCTCATCGCCCAAGACTGTGTGTTTTCCCTTTTCCTTTTTTCAACACAGTATCCACGTTTTTTTTTTGGTAGACATGTAAGGTGACATCAAGTGAAAATTTTTCCACGGGGGAAAGGATCGACCTTTTGGTATTTTCAATTGGGAAAAAGAGTTTTTTTAACTATATGGAGATTTTTTTTCGAAGGGGGCATGAGTGGATTAGTACTCTGCTTGCGTGATTTTATGTTTTTGTTTTTTTTGGGAAAGAAGATCGAGAGTTTCCCCCAAGCTTTTTCCCAAACATGGTGAAATAAATATGATTCTATCAGAAGGATGGTAGTTTAATTTTGATTCATGTTCACTATCCTTTCTTTCTCGGGGCGCCGAGGGAAAAATCCTCATAGCTTCATTTTGCACTACCCCCCAAGTATTTATTTTGATTCCCACACTGCAACAATGCAGTGCAGGGAGTCTACAACTGATTTATAAAAGCCAAGTAAAACAGTCTAACGAGCGTAACATTGATGCATGTTCTCTCCAAAAAGAATTATACCGTTTTTTTAAATCTCTCCCCAAATCTCTCTTTTGAGAAAGGGCCAGGGCTGATCATTTACGTTCACCCGGATTTTATACTTATGGATATGCAAGCTCCCGGTCACCATCGAAAAAATGGTTTTGGGGGGAGATAATGGGTTTAGAGCCTTGTTTTTCAGCGGGGATGCTAATCCACACCAGAGCCCTTTTTTGTGATTTGTTTAGAATTTTTTGCATCCTCTCTTGTGTTTTATGTTCTGACAATATATCAATTTAAAGGATTACCATCCCCAATGGGATATCTGCCAGCAGGTGATGAGGACATTTAAAAAGCAAGGGCTGAGAACTCCTCCCTGTGGGGGTTTCCCCAATTTTAAAAGATTGTGAGTGGAACTTCCACTCCCCTGAACGGACACTTTGGGGCTGTTCGAAAGATACATTCTAATCCAGTTTTTAATATCTTACCCCCGATGCCAAAGATTACTATTTTTTTCAGGATAATTCTCTGCAATGTAAAAATGATTAAGGGCAAAAAAAACAGTGGCTTCCCGGATTTTTGAGGTGAAAAGTCTCTGCAAAGAAAGTTGTTGCTAGTCCCGATAGAAACCGTACAGCTGGGATAATTTTCCTTGTAACCCGTACCCGAGTCTGTACAAAAAATCCCCTTTTAGAACTTTGCTCCCATGAGGTTAAAGAAATTGGTGGTATTTATCAGTGTTTGATTTTAGATGGGGTGATTTTGGGCGCGGTCCAGGGGGCCCGGAGAATACCCTTTTGATAAACTTTAACCCGTAAGGTGCAAAAGGGGATTGCCAGGGACCTGAGCTATGGGGAAGGCACTATAGGAATTTCCCTCCCACCTGGGGCGGACGCTTTTCCTTTGATCAGTGCATTGTTCAGTTCCCATCAGTGTCTCAGCAAAATCGAGGGGGGCGGGATCAGAACACCAAACCCATGGCAAATTGCGTGCATTTTAGATTTTACAAGGTATTTTGAAATTTGGGGAAGTGGCTCAATTTGGGACACTCCAGCCCATGACTAAGGGGCATATCTGCTTGTGCAAGAGGTATGGAAAGTGGGGGGTTTGTTTTGGTTTTTCCCGAAAGTCATAATTTTTTTTTAGACTTCGACATTGAGGGTTTTTGTTAAGCTTTTTAGGCGTTTAAAGGTTTTTTTGAAAAAAGGGTTTTTATTCCTGTAGGTTTTTGTTAGCCCTTAAAAAACGAAAAGGGTTTTACGTGTTTTTTGCTTGTAGATATAAAAAGCTCCTGAACTCGCATTTTTCCCTTAAAATTTAGGGTCACCGAACCCCCCCTTTGTTTTTTGGGGGGTTGTGAGTTTTTCCTTGGGTTTTTTTTGATAGACCCCGTGTTGTAGTAATCATGACCACGTCATATGTCCCCTGGAAAAAGATCAAAAAATTTTTACTGTGTAATCGTTATCCCGTCATAGATCGTGATTTAAAGTGGTGCCAAAGGGAAGGAGGGAATGAAATTTTAAAACCATTTGTTTTTGCAGATGAGTATTATCAAAAAGGTATTCGTTTTCTATTTCAAAAGGGTTATTGATTAGCTTGTTGCAAGCATATTCTGACTTTCCCCTGCCAAGTCCCTTCCTATTACTAACTAGCCCGCCCCTCCCCAATGAGTTTGCCTGTCTGTAATACGTCATAGATCTATTGTTCACGAAAATCGGAATCTTGCCCTTTTCTTCATTGACTATCTCCAAAAAATAATGTCTAGTTAAATTCCCAGTATTGTGCCGTGTTCTGAAGTTGGGGGAGTGAAACATCTGAAACTTTCTTGCGATACTTTTACAAGGAAAAACCCCGAGGCTGTTTAAATAGTAAAGCTGATATTGCAATTATGCACAATTTCTCCCCAACTTATCAGGGGTCACTGACATAAATCAATAGGCCGTATTCCCGTGTTGTATAGGAAGGTACCCTCTAATTTAGGGCGGTTTTTATTTTAGTGGCTGTGGGAAGGGGCCCTTTTAAAAAGAAACGTCAACATTATTGTTTTGATATAGTAAACAAGTCATTAAAAATTACTTGAACCATACATTCCTGAAAAAAAGGAATTGTTTTTTTTTCCCATCACACCTGTGATTTTGCGATTTGGGCAAATTATGTTTGATGAAACCTTTAGTCTGCATATTTCCTTGTACAGCAATAATTGTTTTGCATCTTTTTTTTTACCCTTGAGATTCGTCCTTTCCGGTATTGAACTATATTATAATCCCTACCTGATAGCATTTTTTTGAGTGGTCCCACATTGTTTTTAAAACACCAAATTTTTTAGAAAGCACTTTTCCCTGTCTACACGTCACCCTTTTTTTTCCATTTTCATTTTTTTTTTCAATTTAGCAAACTCTTGCTGAGCTTTTTTTTTTTTTAATTCAGCAATCTCTTTCTGCATGCTTCTTATTTTCCTTGGGATCCAGTCTTTTTTCCCCGGTTTTCCTGGGCACGTTTCCTGGGATGGGGAATCCCCCCACAGCTGCGAGAATTTTCCTTTTGGGTTTGGGGACGCATGCGACACGGGGGGGGTGTGGGTGGGTGGGCACCTCATTCCACGGTCGGGGCAAGGGGGGGGCCATGGGGGTTTGTGGGGCAGTTACGGGCCACTGTCATACCTTCCGCTCCGCACCCAAAGCACCTCTTTTCATGGTGGGGCTCTTTTTGTTGTCGTTGTCTTTTGTTGTTTCTTGCAGGCAGTCTTTGTCTGGCGAGCTTCTGTGTCAACAATACGAGCAAGACCGGAGGAAACACTCACACCCAGTCCAAGCAGCTGCCCTCTCCTTGGGCAGGATAAGATGTCGCCCGGCTTTTCTTTCGCACAGGGAAAACATCCGCCCTCAAAGGGAACCCCGATAAAAGGAACGTCCGAAGGCAGAGGAGAGGCACGGCAGACAGGCCAAGCCACACAGGGTCAAACTCAACCACCTCGTCCTCCACTCGGGAACAGGGGGGCTCTTGGGGGTCACATCTACCTTCAGTAAAAAAACCAGCAAGTAAGACCCCTTTTATTGAACCACCCAAGTCCATCTCTCATCTCACTCAATCTGGTGACAGCGGTGCCCCAAACTCACGTGTCGCTCACATCTGATGGCAACGGTGTCAAGAACTTCACAACGCCGACGCAAATGCACCTACCACCATGCTCCTCGCCGACGCCTGTTGCTGATCTACGACAAGTAACTTCTGTCGAAGTGTCTCCTCGCCTCCCTTAACTCTCAGCCATCGCAGCAACTCCTCTTCTGACCTGGACCATGTCTGATCCTACTACTTCGTGCTGACCACTCACGCATGTGCTACCCTCCTGACGAAGTCGCTGAAGATGTATCCTCGCACTCTACACCGCCACACTTGCCAATCCAGCTCACCTACTCGCCAAGTCTTCGTGAACCCTCGTCACCCACAGCGATGAAATCACAGTTCTACCAAACTACCACCAACACTTCCTGTCACTATAAAAGTAAGTGTACCTATTAGTGCCAGAGTAACTATGCCCTCCCTATACCCACCCAACCTTGCATACAAGGTTGCCTTCTTTCAAATTCAAGTACACGCCACTCTACGAACGCACACTACTAAAATCTATACTACATAACTGTCAACCATTGTTTTTTTCAACACAACAAACGAGTCACACACTGAGATCAAACCTAAGTGACACGCACCCTCACTTCACACCTCATTGCCAGCCCTAACATCCGTAATTGATGTATTGTGTATATTTTTCTGTCTATTATCATTTTTATGCTCAGATCGCACAATTTAGTATATATCATTTCTCCAGAACAAATGATTACCTTCGAGTTTGATAAATTTTTGTTTGTTCGGCTGTCTCACTATTTTTTTGTTTATTTTTTCGAATTAAGAAATTTTTCTTTTTTCTTTATATTTTATTTACTATTATCACCTTACTTCTTGGCATTGTTACATTTGTGTATACACTATTTCTTTGTGTTCTTTATATCACTGTTTCTTATATTTGCGGCTAACTGCGCTCTTTACACGTAGTTTTCGACACCTGACTACCCTTTACACCTACCTGCCCCTTACTCGAATTCACTCTAAGATCGGTTTTTACAAAGGCCTCCCCATAATTATAATAAACCCCAAATCGCTTTATGATCCCTAAAGTTCGAATTTGTTTCATAATGCTGGTTTTATGCTTCTTTATTTTTAAGGGTTTTGGTGAATAGTACTGAGGTGGTCTAAGTTGAAAAATAATGGCAACGCCTGCAAAACCCCCAGGTATTAGACTTACTCGGTTACAATACCGCAAGTTAATTTTAAGCCCGGCTAGGGCCCTTTTAAAAAAAGGAACCCTGCGCCCCCCGCACACTTCGTTTCCATACGATTTGAAAGCGCCGAGACGCGCATTTAGAATTAATTTCAGGCCCAGGCCTAGTTTTCGAAGCAATTACTTGCCTAATACCCCAAAGATGGGGATTTTATCCAATTGATTTTCTCTCTTAATAAGGTACCTTTTTGAATCACAAAGAAATTAATTCCTTACTTAAACCCTTACCTTCTTGTGAAAAAAGTTTTTATTATGCTTCATTTTTTTTGCAATTAGAAAGGTGTTTGACAAACACTTTATCCTCCTCCTTTGCCCTTTTACGGGCCCGGGTACACTTATATTTCAGCTTCTAAGACGATTGCCCCCTCCTCGCTTGAATGTTGCATTTCAGTGGGGAAACCCGCCACGGGACGACGATCTGTAGATCCCAAACAGAACCTCTACGCATCGTTTAAAGCTTTACGTCGGCTCGAGGACGACCCTGGGCATGGGGGCGATGTAACAATACATAGCAAGACGGATAAAACACTCACCCCCCCATCCAAGCAGCCCCTTTCTCCTTGCGAAATTCAGGAATTTTGCTGGGCTTTCTTTTTAACAGGGAAAAACCCCCGCCCTCGGGGGGAACCGCGAAAAAAGGGACACGTCCATAAGGCAGAGATTATTGATTATTTAAAATTTGTCCCCGGTCAACGCTAAGGTCTTTAGTGCAAAACTTGTTAGATAGAAAATAAAATTTTAAAACCTTAAAAATCTATAAAAAAATTCTTACAAATAACAAGAATTAAAAAAATCAAAGCATAAATATTTTTCTCTAAGTATATACAATTATGATAAATATTATGCTTTATTAAATTTTTTGAAAAATTTAGCCCCCTAAGGAAACTAATAAGACCTTCATTGTCACAATCCTCCCCCAAAACATTTTTCAGTTTTAAAGGGGGAGACAAGTAATACGTCTTTGGTCTGAGAATGTTGACATTGTCATACATGTGCGACATTTAAGGTCTTTCCAACCCTCCCAAAATGCTTTGGGTTTTTTAACCCTCATCGGCCTGAGTCAGTCTGTGTGCTCGATTCTTAGTCTTGTTAATACAACTTCCACTTTTTGGTGGGGGGGTGCTGGTCACCCCAACGCCAAGAAACTTTAATCTCTCGCATTTTGTTTCTGAGGTATGCCCCATGTCCCCCATCTTTACGAAGAAATCCCATGCGGGTTTAGGTCGGTGTGTGGGAGAGGAAACGAGCATCACAAAGGGAGAGTGGCAGCCCTTGGCCTTCCCGATCAGCTCCTCTTTACACTGATACAACATGGCTGGCCCCAACATAAGTTTTCTTTTTACGTTTGACATCAAGCAAGCCAATCTTTAAACCCCCCTCATAAGGTTGATGAGTTCAAACTCTTTATTCTTGCAAGGCATACGAGAGTCACAATATTTAAAACAGAATGGTTGTAAGATCTTAGTCACTTAACTGCGCAAGGAGGGGTGTAACTCGCAGTGAAGAGAGGCTTGTAGAGAAAGACGTAGAGCAGTCTTCCTTTGCTCACTGTGCAAGCCCCCACCATTTTTTGATTTTGAACCATCTGTTATATTGCATTGATCCTGGTACTTAGAAGTGCTGAAGAAAAATCTCTCGACTTTTTGCTTTGATCTTCCCCCCTTTTCAATTTCCGACCACATCCCGCTGACTTTATTTGTCCCAAGGGGGAAATTGGGGAAATTCCAAAAAGCCCGAAAACCCTTTGTGAGCTTAAATTTAAATTCTTTACAAGTTTTCATTCTCCTACATAGGATCGGTTATCCTTTAAGGGGGTTGAAAACCAAACGGATGTAGGAGATCCGGAATCTTTTTGTCCGGTGTAGTAAATCAGGTTTATGTATCCTTTAAGAAAGAGGTGGTCTCCACTTCGATACAGGGCCCCCCAGGGGAAGCCCCCCCAACGGAAGCCGCCTTGCCCCGGTGGGGGGGGGGGGGGGGGTTTAGGTCCCAAATCGGGGAGCCGGACCAGAGGGGTACCATAAATGGAGGGGTCACCCGTGAGGGGAGACAAAATGGCTTCCTGGGCACAAGGCCTATGAGAGGGGATGGTGACCCCCCCCGGGTTTCTTCCATTTGGCCCCGGGGAGAACTCTCCCACGTGGTTTGCTTGTGTGGCACCTGTTTTCCCAGGAGTGGGAGTCCTGGAGGTTGAGCGATCTGTACGCTGCGCCCTAGTAGAACAACTCTTTGGTTTTTATTTGGTTAGAGGGTAGTTGATCAAGGCCCGGTCAAGTAATTGGCTGGTCAAAAATGGCTGGTAAAGCAGACATATTTATCGAAGCACATGGCCCCCGCGACTACCATCAGTCTGTAAAGTGGCTGGTTTTTCCCCTTCCCCGCTAGTGGCAGTAAAACGTTTGGGAAAGAAATTTGGGGTTGGGAAAACAGCGATCCAGCTTTTCTTCTAACTTTTAACACATAGCCTTCCAAAATTTGGTTTAAAGGGTTAGATGTCCCACCTCAAGGTAAAGCCATATGTGCCAAAGAAAGCGACCCCCCCGTGTGCTGTTGACAGCAAGGGGGTCCTTTGCTTGGGTTTTCTGCCCATCCTCCTCCTCCCAAACCCCTTGCCCCCAAAAGCTTTTTACAACACACACTTTTTTAAACCCCTCAGTCCCAAATGGGACACTGCTTGGGAGGGGGAGTGAGGGGTCTATTGGGAGATCGTCTTCCCAAAGTAAGGCTTTGGAGCCATAGGCAAGGCTCCAGGGCCCTCACGGGACAGCTCCCGTACCACCACATCCACAGGGGCCTTGTGTAGGGAGAATGCCCTTGAAGAAAGGGCCCAAACACGCCCTTGGGCCCGGCAAAAGGGAAAGAACCTGCCAAAAGACTCTACTGCTAAACATCACAGGGCCTTTGCTGCTAGAAAGAATGCCCCGAAGCAAAAGGTCAGGTTTATTTTTTGCCCAGGCAAAGAAATCCCGAAAACCTTCAAGGGAACCTGTGGAAACTGTTCCCGGGTAAACAACCATTAAAAAGGTACTCCCGGGTCCCGGGAAAAGGGGCAGCTTTTTAAAGGGGTGAGGCAAACCTTTACCCCAGGTGCGCCAAAACCTTTTGAAGAAATAATTTTAAAAATGGATACCCCAATCCAAAGGAACTGTCGGAACCCTGCAAAATGGGAAGAACTGCAACATTTGAAGTTAGTAATCCAGTTTTTGTATGCCTACAAGAGTTTTCCTGAGCCCACTGAAGAACGGACACTGGGTGTTGCCTGTTTAGCCCCCAAAAAAGGAGAATCGGTAAATGCCCAGAGATTCGCCATGGATTTTTTGCTAGCTCATTAGAAAAGTTTTTTTCTGGATGTTAGCCATTTTCTTCAGAGCAGGGTTTTTGAATGGATGTGTCTTTTCCGGAATCTTACGCACCTTGTCCCAAACCCCCGCTAAGGGGGGCCAGAGTAATTTAGGAGACATACGTCTCCACGACGTCCGTTGCCTCCCTTTTGCACACGCCTGGGCCCTTGGGTCGGGTCTTTTTTTAATTTATCAAGGTTACAATGCGGGGCGGTTTCAAGCCTTAAGCAGCTTTTTTTTGCTCTAAAAGCTTTTTGGATTCACAGATCACCCGGTTGGAGGTCGACGGGAATGCCCCCCTATTTTGGGAACGGATGCTTTACTGCAAGGTGAATTATGATGTGAAGGATTAAAAAACACTTCCCTCGTCACTTATAAAAGTAAGTGTAACATTGGTGTCAGAGTGCCTCCCCATACCCACCCCATTACTTTGCACAAGTTGCTTCTTTCCCCTTCAAGTAGGACGCCACTCAACCGAACGCACACTTATGTAAACTATTTTACTATACAACTTTTTTTCCAAAAACACAACAAACGAAATCACACCACCTGAGATCCAAAAAACGAAGTTAAAACCACACCTCCCTCACACCTCAGTCAATTCTGGCCTAACAATCCTGCAACTGACTATATTGTATTGCTATTTTTGTTCCACATCGCACAGGTTAAATACATGTTATTTATCCAAAGGACAAATGATACCTTCGAGTTGAATTAATTTATTAGGTTCGGGTGGTTCTCATTTATTATTCATGTATATTTACTAGAATATGGAAGGTTAATCCATTTTTCTCCTGTATTTAATGGACCATTACTAATTACTTCTTTCCCACTTGTTATATTATGTGTATACACTATATTGTTGTTTTCTTTATATCACTGTTTTTTCATAACTTGCGTACTATCGGCGCTCGTTCCACGTTAGTATTTCGATCACATGACTATCCTTATCTTATACTGCCACACTTACTCGGAATTCACTCTAAGATTTGCGGATTTTCCCTACCCAGGTGCCATCCATAAAATTATTAACTGATCCCAAATGCTTATGGACGTCTCTCCAAAGTCGGATCTGTCCCAGTAATGCTGGAATTATGCTTCTAGTTAAGGTTGGTGAATAAGTACTGATGGTAAGTGGTCCCATTGCAAAATAATGGCCACGCCTTTGCTGATACTGGATATACTATAGCTTACCCAACAGTTAATTATCACAGCAAGTAGTTTAAGCCCGGCTCAGGCCGTAAAACGGAAGGAAAACCCTGCGCCCGCGCATCGAAGAATCACACTCAACGATTGAAAGGCCGAGACGCGCACTGTTTTGATTATCACCGTACGTTAATTTGTAAGCCAGCCATGGCCGTAAACGAAGGGAATCCTGCGGGCCCGGCGCCCCACAACCTTACGGCTCATACGAATGAAGCGCGAGACGCGTTACTGTTAGGAATTTTAAGTTCAGGCCAGCTGGCAATGTGTGCGGAAGCATATCTTTTCTAAGCTTGTCCTTTCAAGGCGTTGGCGATCATGTTTTTCCCATTCTCGTTCTGTCGTTGGACAACTTTAGCAGTTCTTGCAGTCATCTGCCCATATGAGATCTTTGTCAAAGCTGGTGATGAACTCTGCCTTTTTAACCCTGCTTCCTCTTCCTTTTATTCTTTTCCTGTTAACACGTAGTTTTAATCCTTTAATCTCATTAGTTGTCCTAAAAATTGGCATCCTGTCTTTTCCGATAACTTTCATTAAGGTCTTTTAAACCCGCTCTTCTTATAAAACTTGCTCTCTAAAAAATCTTCATTAGTAAACCTTTCGTCCTGAAATCCCGAGCATTCCTCTGAGAAACCACATTTCTAAGGAATTTTAATCTTTTTTCATAATTTCATGACTGTCTAAACATCACACCCATAAAGCAAAACTGACACACGTAACATTCTCAAACCACTCTAATTTGGTTTACCTTTAAACTGTTCTGTTCTTAAAGGACAGCACTCAATCTTGTTGAAGGTGACTTGCTTGCCATACCAATTTTCTTTATTTCAGTTTACAACTTCTTCATCTGATGGTAATCAACTACCCAAGTATGTGAATATCGCAAACATTCTTTTATTTCTTCACCTTTGTATTCAAAGTGCATTTTGGTGTTATATCTTCCTTGATATCACCATAAATTCGTTCTCTGATGTTTATCTGAAGAACTTCTTTCTCACTTTCTGGTTACAACCTTTTTCCCAAATAATTTGGAGCTCTTGCTTCGTTTATGCTATATTACAGTGTCATCTTGCTATTCTCAAGTGTAATAAGATCCCTCCAACTTTTCCACCATGGCATGTTATTAATTCTTCTTTAGAATAAATTTCACTTATAAACGTTATACAGAAGATGGGATAATTTTAACCACCCCGTCTTACACCTCTCTGGACTTATGTCCACTCTTATTATCTGTCTATTCTGATGGCAGAACTCTGTTCCCAATACAAAGTTCCTAATTAGTTTGTAAAGTTCCTTCCAATCAATATCTCATGCTCCACATCAAAACATCTTTCATGTTTCCCTATCAAAATGCTTGCATAGTCAAGAACATAGGTATAAGTCTTTCTAAAACTTCTATCGCTCTTTCTCCAACATTCTCAATATAAAATAGTGCTTCCGAGGTCCCTGTTCTCCATGTATTATTGCGGATATTTCTTCCATTTTGGTCTGCATTCTCTTGAGCAAAAAACGGTCAGGATCAATTTGTTAACTGTGGGTCATTTAGCAACTTATTGTCCGTGGAGTTTCACATCACTTGCTCCCAGGTTATACTTGCCTTATACCCAAAAGAATGAATCCTATCCAGTAATTTTCTCTCTTCAATATGAGGACCTTATTGAATTTCGCTAAGTAATCATACTTCTTGGGACCACATACCCTCTTGTGAACAAATGTTTTATATTGCTCTCATTTTTATTGCAATTAGTAAGGTGATGGGACAAACACATTATCCTCCGCCTCTTACGCCCTTTTAATGGCCTGGGTACACTAATTCAGCTTCTGAAGACTTGAATTCCTCGTACTGAATGTTCACCTCAGTGCGAAAACCTCTTGCCACACCCGCTACCCTGGCAAGCGGGAACGACCCTAGCGGACACTCGGTCACCAGGAAAAATCATCTGTAGATACCAAACAGATTTACGTCTGTACTGGGGCATCGTTTCAAAGCGTTACAGTCGGCGCGAGGACAAGCTTTGCGCGTGGCCGAAGCGATGTCAACAATACATAGCAGGACTAGAAGATTACACTTACACCCCGTCCAAGAATCGCCCCTTTCTCCTTGGCAGGGTGGGACGCAGATGTCGCCCAGGCTTTCTTCTTTTCGCAACAGGAACAAAATCCGCCTCGAAGGGGAACCGCGCATAAAAGGGACCACGTTTCGAGGGCAGAGGAGAGTACGGCAGACAGGCCAAAAGCCCACACGGTCGGCTTCCACCACCTCGTCCTCCCACCAGGGACACGGGGGCCTCTTGGGGGGGTCACAATCCACCCTCAACAAAGAAACCGGGCAAAAGCTAAGAACCCTTCTTTGAAAACCGCCCACAGTCATCTCTCGTGGTCGCTTACATCTAATGACAGCGGGCTTCCAAAACTCACATTGGTCAATCATAGTTCCGTGGCTGTAGTGGTCCTTTCGCTACACAAAATACGCCACACACACCCCACACACACAACAAAAACACACACACACAAACAACCAAACACACAAACACAACAAACACCACATACGTATACACACACACACACCACACACACCACACACACACCACCCACCCACAAAACACACCCACACACACACACTCACAGGTCATTCACTCACTCTACAACGTACGCAAATACCACACACAAAACACCAATAACATACATACCGTACATACATTTACATTAACATACATACCACAACATACCATTACATTACATAACCATACATTAATAAATAACAAGAATAAATACATACATACATAAGTACATACTTACGTACCTACTACACACACACACACACACACACACACACCCACACCCACACAACACACACCACACAAACGCACACACCACAAACTGCATCTAGTAATGGTGTACATACAATACATACGTACACACACATTACCAACACACCATACACACCACACACCCCACACCACAACACACAACATAACAACACTACACACACAGACACACACCACACACACACACACACACACACACGCACACCCACAACCCACACACTTACCGCAACACACCACCACACAACCACAAAACACACACACACACACACACACAACACACACCACACACACCACGTTACACAACACAGCGCACACACCCCACCCACACACATATATAATATAATATATATATATATATATAATTGATTATATATATATAATATTACATATAATATAAAACCATATATTTTGAGTTGAGTGTGTGCGTTAGTGTGGGTGTGTAGTGTGTTTGTGTGTGTGGGGTGTGTGGTGTGTGTGTGTGTTGTGTGTGTGTGCGTGTGTGTACGTGTGTGGTTGTGTTGGGCGTGTGTGGGTGATGGTGTGTTGTGTGGTGTGTGTGTGTGTGGATAGTATATGTATATGTGTATGTATATGTATAACAATATAATGTCTTATATGTATTTTTTTTTTAAACGTAGGTCGTGTTGAGGGTAAAGATGGTACGTAATTGTAAAACTTCTCAGTGTGAGGATCTTGGGAGTGAGTACGTTTTGGGTCCAGTCTCCTTCACTGAGAGGCCGGTGTTTACCTTTTAAGGTAAATCATCCTCTATGTATCCAAGCTTGGTACCAGCACTGGACTTGGGCGGGCTGCCTGCTCAATGGGGAGGTAGGGGCAATCGAGGTGAAGTTCCTTGCAAGGGAACAACGCGCCGGTGGGACTCGAACCCTCGAAACTCAGATTGCCGTCGTGACAGTCATCAGTCCGATTGCTCTACCCACTCGGCCACCGCGGCCTATATTATATGTATTATATTATGATATTATAAATAATAGAGGTATGATAATACGATACATATATGTGTCTATATAATATATTATTATATAGCAAATATTATTATATTACATGTGTGTGTGTGTGTTGTGTGTGTGTGTGGGGTGGTGTGTTGTGCGTGTGTGTGTGTGTGTGTGTGTGTGTGTGTGTGTGGTGTGGTGTTGTGTGTGTGTGTGTGTGTGTGTTGTTTGTGTGTGGGTGGGTGTGTGGTGGCGTGGGGTGTGTGTAGTTGTCGTGTATGGAACAGTATATATAATGTCATCTTACATATTAATATATAGCATATATATTATATATGTACATTACAAATATAATATATATATATATTATATAATATAATATTATATATATATAGATCTAGATATAGATAAATAAACACCACACACATATGGGTCGATCGACATTATGATGTTGGCTTCGACCACCACACCAAAACAACACACACACCCACACACACACCCATAACACACACAACACAACCACCACACACACACACACTCACAACCAACACACACACAAACACAATAAACACTCTCCTCCTCTCTCTCTCTCTCTCTCTTCTCTCCCTCTCTCTATCTCTCTCTCTCTAATCTCTCTCTCTCTTTCTTCTCTCTCACACTCACACCATATATGTGTGTGTGTGTGTGTGTGTATGTGTGTGTTGGTATCGAGGCCACATCAGTAATATCGAACTATGGTATTACTGTCTTTCCCACTCCCATACAGGAAAGTCAATGCATCGGCACGGAATATAGGTTCAAGATTTGCTTGCATGCAGCCAGGACCCCTCTCTCCAAGCAGCTGAGGGATCCAAAGGAACGGCATAGATACGGTCGGCTTAGCGGCATCGCAGGAACTACCGAACGAGGTCGCAAGCGACAAAGATTTGCCTTCAGGACTCCGGATCAGGATTCCTCAGGGTGCAAATCCGTGTGTGTGTGCACATGTGCGCACTAGCTAGCATGTGTGTGTATGAATGCACGCCACACAAACATGCTCACTCGCACAGATGTGAAAAATTTGGGAAGTCACCCTATACAAAACAAGGCATGCTTGTTGCATCTATAAGATGACCCCGAGGCCCAGGAGTCAACCTGGGAAAAATGCCGGAGTCCGAAGGAATTCGTTATCGCTTGCGAACCTTTTTTCTGGCAAACTCCTGCGAGACGCCACTGGTGCTAAACCGTATCGGTCTATGCGCTCTTGGAATCCACAGGCTACATGGGAGAGAGGGGAGCCTGCGCATTGGCAACAATGCTCCTCAGTCTTTCCGCCCAGGTATTGACTCTACCTATAAGGGGATTGGGTGTAGAAGGACAATAATCATAATCGGAACATTCAAAGTGAAGGTGGCAGTCGAGTACACTCACACCACACACACACACACACACACACACAACACACCACACACCACACACACAACCACACAACACACACACACACACCACACACAAAACAAACATACCCACCACACACAACACACACCAAATATAGATAGATATTTTAAACGGTAGGTTCCCATTGGGTTTTTGAGCGCGTGGTCACAGCATGATAAATAATTGGTAGTTTTCATCGTTGTGATGCTTGGAGTGGAGTACGTGGTATGGGTTCCCCATGTTCCTTTCACGCGAGTGCCAGTGTTAAACCTTTTTTTAGGTAATCATTCTCTCTATTTATCCGGGCTTGCGAACAGCACTGACCTGGGGCTGGCTTGGGCACCAGTGGCTAGTAGGCAATCGATATAATATATATATAATAGATATATATATATATTTATATATAGATTTATATATGTTGTATAGCTATATATATATTTATATATAGATATGATAGTATATAATATATATTATAAAATGTGTGTTGTGGTGTGTGTTGGTTGGTATTTATTATATATATAATATATATTTATATTAATATATTATATATATATTATATATAATATATATTATATAAAATGTTATGCCCTGGATATAAACTGTTCCCGTAGAAAATAATAGAATATTAATATATAGGTATATATATATCGATTAACAATATAAATATGTATATATTAAATTATTCTATATATTTATAAATATAGTTTAATATATATATATATATATTATAATATATTATTCTTTTAAACGGTAAGGTTCAGTCTGAGCCGCCGTGGGTCAACAGCTGGATACTAATGGTAGTTTTCATGTTGTGATGCTCTTGGAGGAGTACGTGGTAGGGTTCCCAGTTTCCTTTCCCGGAGTTGGCGGTGTAGCTTTTTAGGTTTTGTAAAATCCTTCTCTATATATCGGGCTGGGGACCAAGGCACTTGACTTGGGTGGCTTGGCCACCAGTGGCTAGGGAGGCAATCAAGTGAAGTTCGTACCCAAAGGGAACACGCGGCGGCGGTGACTGAACCTTCGAAACAGATTGCCGTCGTGACCGTCTTGAGCCGTACGCTCTAACCATTCGGACACGCGGCCTTATATATATTAATATATAATATATATATATATATATATATATATATATATATATATATATACATACATGTCATGTCTGAAGCCGCAGTGGGTCACAGCATGAATTAGTTTTTTTTTCAATGTTGTGATGGCTCTTGGAGTGAGTACGTGGAGTGGTTCCCATTTTCCTTTCACGGAGGCGGCCGGTGTTACCTTTCTAGGTACGCATTCTCTCTATTTACGGCGTTGGGACTTAGGGCAGACGGGCTGGCTGGCACCCAGTGGCTAGGTAAGGCAAAATCGAGGTGAAGTCCTGCACAAGGGAACAACGCGCGGACCGTGGACTCGAACCCTCGAACTTAGATTCCGGTGTTGGACAGACTTGAGTCCGGCTGTCTAACCATTCGGCCACCGCGGGGCTTGGCGTCATGGGCTTTCCATGATTTTTCTGGCGGGCATTTAGAAGCGGTGGTTGCCATGCTTACGGCCCGTGTGGTTTTTTTTTTTGTTTTTGTTTTATCGAGTCACCATCTCTATTTTACCCGGCTGACCTTGGCTTGGCTGGGCCCCCAGTGGGTAGTAGGCAATCGAGGTTGAAGTTCCTTCAGACACCCAAGGGAAAACAGCGCGACGGCGGTGGGACTCGAACCTCGAAACTCAGATTGCCGTCGTGACATCTTGAGTCCGATGCTCTAAAACATTCGACCAACCGCGGGCCCCATATATTGATAGATAATATACTAAATATATAGGCTGGATAATAAAATGTTCCCCCGTAGAAATATACATAGATAGATATATATATATATATATGATATGAGAAATATATATAGATATAGAGAGAGTATGCAAAGTATACATACCTACTAAATTGTTCAGATACATATTCATCTATATATATTATATATAGAATAGAGATATAGATATAATAATATATCGAGATATATATAGAAATCTATAGTCGTAACATATCCAGATATATATATATATTATAGATATTATATATTATATAGATTATATATTATATAAATTAAGAGAGATAGATATAATATATATATATATATATATATACAATAATAGATAAATATATTATATATATGAAGATGTTATAGACAATATATATATATATAATAGATAATATATTAATATATATATATAGAGAAGATAGGATAATATAGATATATAGATAATCTATATAGATATATATATATATACATACCATACCTACCCCACAACACAAACACCACACACACCCACACACCCACACACCACACCACACACACACACACACAACCATATATAAATATATAATATATATGTGTGGTGTGTGTGATGTGTGTGTTGTAGTGTGTTGGGGTGTCGTGTGTATAAAATCTATATTATACATATAATATATATATATATATATATATATTTAAATATATACATTATATATATATATATAATATATATAATAATATATATATATTATAATACATATTTTATAAAAAATTGTAGGTCCGCGGTTGGCCGAGTGGGTAGAGCATCGGACTCTATACTCTCACGGCGGGCAATCTGAGTTGAGGGTTCGGAGTCACCAGACGGAGCGTTGTAGCCTTGGGCAAGGGCATCACCTCGATTGCCTACCTAGCCCATGTGTTGG
>NW_023645230.1:0-7500 GCF_015228065.2 Penaeus monodon | reverse complement strand
CTTTTTTAAACGGATTATTGATTACTTTTATTTTAGGATCTTCCCGTTAATTTCATTTGTATAAAATATATTTTATATATATATATAGATATACATATATAAAATATGATATATATATAAATATATAATATATAAATATATATTATGTATATATTTTATATATAGTATATATATCTGTGTGTGGTGTGTGTGTGGTGTGTGTGTATATATGTATATATATCTGAAAAAATTTTGATAATAGTATAAATATATGTATATGTATATATGAATAATATATATATAATACATTTTATTATAAATTTTAATATATATATATTGGTGTGTGTGTGTGTGTGTGGTGTGTTTGTTTGTGTTGTGTGTGTGTGTGTGTGGGGGTGTGTTGGGTGGGGTGTGGTGGTATTCATATACATGTATAAAAATTATTATATATATATATATTATAATATATATTATAATATAAATATATATATATTAATTTATTATTTATTATTTATTTATGGGATTTATTTTTTATTTATTATTATATATTTACCCCACATATATATATAATATGAGATACTATATAATATACATTATATCATTTCTTTAATTACATCTATATTCTATCTGTCAACTATCAAAACCCACCACTATCTCACACACATAAATGCACACTACACACACACACCCACACAATACAACACACACACACACAACACACACACACACACAACAAACACACAACACACACACAAACAACACACACACCACAAACAACACAACACACACATAATAATATATATAAAATATAATATAAGATTATTAGTATATTTTTAATAGTATATATATATATTTTGATATATATGGTGTGGGGTGTGTGTGTATAAACATACATATTAGATTTTATTATAGTATATATTATATATATATATATATATATATATATATATATTATGTATGTATGATTGCGTGAGTGTGTGTGGTGTGTGTGTGGTGTGTGGTTGGGGTGTGTGTTGTGTGGTGGTGGTGTGGGGTGTGTGTGTGTGTGTGTGGTGTGTGTGTTTGTGTGTGTGGTGTGCATATATATAATATTTTATATATATAATATATATATTTTATATATATATATTTAATAAAATTATATATATATATACATAAGTTACATGTATATATAAATATATATATATATATAAATATATATATATATATTAAATTTTTTATCTAAATATTAATATATACCAAGGAATGAATATATGTGTGTGGTAAATTTTGTTTATGTATTATATATTTACACATACGGGCACATATGTGTGTACTTTAAGTGCATGCTCCGGGTAAACCCAAAATGGGGAACTGCATTTTGTTGGCGTAATCAGGGCGATGTTGAGTGGAAAAGATTTTTTCAAAAAAAATTTTTAGGAAATAAGAGCACAGTAAAAATAGAGATGATGGTGATGATAATGGGTGGTAGTGTATGAGATGGTGATGTGATGATGATGATAATGATGATGATGATGATGTGATAGATGATGATGATGATGATGGGGTGATGATGATGAATGGGTGATGATTTATTTTTGGGCTGATGAGATGATGATGATGATGAGATGCGATGTGAGAGATGTTTTATGTTTTGATTTATGATGATGATGATGATGATGATGATGATGATGACGATGATGAAGAAGACGAAGAAGACGAAGAAGACGGGAAGGGAAACAAGAAGGACTTTTTTTTGTGTGAAGATTATTTATGGTAAGAAAAGAAAGTCCCCGAAAATTATTAACATAGACAAAAATTGAACGAGAAAACTATTCAAATATCCAGATCGGAAAATAGAGAACAGCCAAGGTCAAATTCCGCAACATAAGACAAAAAAGGTCGGAAAACAAAAACACAATTCTACCAATAACTTATGGATAGATGGAATGTTCTTAAAAAACGTGAAGTAAACAAGTTCAACTTAAGTTAATTAAGGCAAAATGGAAAGGAGCTGCCACGATGCGTTCAATCTCCGGGCCCGCGGAGTAAAGTTGACGAAAACCGCAGCCTCTAATCGATTGGAGAATTGGAAGTTCAGCAGTCCAAAATATTACATAAGTAAAAGGAAGTCTACTAAGTAGATTTTAATATGAATATAAAAATTTAAAATTAATAATTTATATATGGAAGAATAATAAAGATTGATGGACCCTAATATACAGAAAGATAAAATAAGATATAGATAAATAGAATAATATAAATATATAATATGAACATTATATATAAGATATATAGATAACTATAATATAGATTAAAAATATAAAATATAAAAAGATTCAAAAGGTAAGAATATGGAGAGTTTCGAAAGAGAGAGATGAGAGACGAATATAGATAAAAATTTAAGAGAGATGATCTAAAATAAGGGAATATAGATAAATAAAAGAGAGATATAAGGTGAAAAGAATAGATAGAGATTATAGATAAGAAAAAAAAAAGGGTACAGAAAAATAAGATAAAAATATAAAAGAAAGAAAATATAGAATAAAAATGAAGGTAATAGAAGATAAGAGATAAATATAATATAGATACGGATATAAAAGAAGAATAATACAAAAGACAGATGATGTAATATCATCTGATAACAATACTACATTTTCTATTAAAATATGCAAGTAATGTATATAGGGTTAAATATCTAAATTTAAAATATTAAATTTACGCAATCTATCTATATAAGGGAAGAGATATAAAAGAATAATAAATAATAGAAAGAAAAATTAAGATATAGATATATAGAGATATAATATAAATAATATATAGAGAAATATAGTAAATAAGATAGAAAGATAGATATAGAAGATAGGGTGATAGATATATAGAAAAACATAAGATAATATTAGATAGGAGATAGATAGAAGAGAAGGATAGAAGATGAGATAACCGATACAGGTATATTAAATATATAAATAAATATAAAAAGAGTAGTAAATTGAAGTGAATTATTAAAAAAATATAATATAAGGGAGGATAATTAGAAAAATATAATAGAAAAGGAGATGAGGATAGGGTAGGAGTATATAGAAAAAGATAGATAGATAATAGTTAAGAGAGAGATAGAGAATATAGAGAAAAACTATAATTGATATATAAAGAAATATTATACCAAAATAAAAAAAGTACTAAAAAAAAAAAAGATATAGAATAGGAAGAATTATATAAAAGGAAAAATAAGAGATAAAAAAAATAAATAAAATGATAAATAGATATAGTAATAAAGAATTATATAATAGATAATAGAAATATGAATAGATTTTATAATATATTATATATATATATATGATATTATATATATAGAATATATATATATATATATATATAAATAGAATATATTCATATAGTAAATGATTATGAGTGTAATTAGAGATTAGATGATAGAGGGTGCCTCAGAAACTATACTCCCCCATAAACCACCGTGGAGGAAGGTTAAAGGAATAATTAATAAGATAGGATTTCTTAATTAGGTAATTTTAAGGAAACTTCCCAAATTATCATCACAAGATTATTTGGAATATGTGATTGATGTCAGAAACAGTGTCGATGCTGCGGAATTTAAATTGCGTGTTGAGCGTGATGTGATACGGAATGTGTAATATTTTCTACGACAATAGTGCAGATAATAAAGGTCGAAGGTGGAACTTGGACTGAAAGATTTAACAATCTTATGTCTATCGTCTTTTGTTTTGTGGAAGGTTATTATATGTATCATCAAATAAATAGCTACACGAGAATACTTGGGGTTCGTTGCCAAAATTACTTCTGGGAAATTAAACCCAAACACACAGGGTAAAAATCAAAAGACCCCAAAAAATTAATAACTTCCCACAAAACCTTTCTTTTCTCCTCTTTTCGTTTTTTCCTTTATAGCAATTTCCCAAACATCACCACACCAATCATCACATCCCCACCTATCTCCCATCCATTAAATTTTACTCTCTTATCTAAAATTTTTTGGTCTTTTATCAACAACATTCCAAAAACATCATTTCCCCCTTTTTACCACATCAATAATCACAAAAAAATTTTTAAGGGGAAAAAATTTAAACCCCTAAAAAAAAAATTTCACACAAATCATCCTTTAAAATCAATTTTAAAAAAAAATAAATATATATAAATAATAAAATATAATTTTAAATACATTAACAAACTATTTTTAAATTTTTAGTTGGTTAAAAAATTTTAAAAATTTTATAAAAATTAATTTGCACACACACCCCACACAAACAAAAAAACACCAAAAACACAAAAAAAACAAACACAAAAACCAACAAACACCCAAAACCCAAAAAAAAAAAAGAATAAATATATATTATAATAAAGAGAAAATAGAATAAATATTAAATTTTATAATAAATAAAAGTTTTTTTATTATTTAAACACCCCAAAACACACACAAAATAAAAAAAAAAAAAAAAAAAAAAAAAAAAAAAAAAAAAAAAAATAGAAAATTTTTGTTTTTTTTTGGGGGGGGGGTTTTGGGGGGTTTTTTTGTGTTGGGGGGTTTTGGGTTTTTTTTTTTTAGGGGGGGGGGGGAATTAAAAATTTTTAGAAAAAAAGGGGGTGGCGTGTTTGGGGGTTGTTTTTGGGGGGTTTTGGGGGGGGTTGGGGGGGGGTAAAAAAAAAAAAGGGGGGAAAAAAAAAGGAAAAAAAAGAAAAATTTAAATAAAAATAAAAGAAGAATATAGAAATGAAAAAAAAAAAAAAAAGAAAAAAAAATAAAAAAAAAAAAAAAAAAAAAAAAAAAACAAAAAAAAAAAAAAAAAAAAATATATTTAAAAAATAAAATATAAATAGATAAAGAGATATATTATATAATAGAAAAAAAGAAAATAATATATTTTTACCTAATATAACAAAAAAAAAAACAACACACACACACCAAACACCCCAAAACAAAAACAAAAAAAACAAAATAGTATGGGGGAATTTTAAAAATAAATAAATATAATAATTATATATATATATAAAATATAAAATAATTTTTAAAATAAATTAAACAAAAAATTGAAAAAAAATTTTTTTAAAAATTAAAAAAACAAAAAAACAAAAACAAAAACAAAGAATTAAAGATAAAAAAAATAGAAAGAAAAGAAAAAAAATTTTATAATAAACAATAAAAAATTAAAAATAAAAAAAAAAATTTATACAAGGAATTAAAACAAGAGATTTTTAATAAAAAAAATCAAAATAGTGGAAAAAGTTAAATTTAAAAAAAAAAAAAAATTAAAAAAATTAAAGAAAATGCGCAAGAAAAGGGGAAATTTTAAAGCCCTGAAAAAAGATAAAAACCCCAAAAAAAAAAAGAAAAATTTTAAAAATCTCCAAAGTTGAAATCCACAAATTTTTAAAAAAAGGAATAAAAAAACCCCAAGAGGGAAAAAAGTTTTATATAAAAAAAGTAGATAAGAAAATAAAAGGGTTCCCTTATAAACAAAGAAAATTTTTTAAAATTTCAAAAAAAATTAGTAAGAAGGAAATTTTAACAAACGCATTTTCCCCGGAAAAGGTACCAAAAAGACTAAATTTAAAAAGACATAGAGAAAAAAAGAGAAAAAAAGAATCCCCGGCCCAAGTGAAACTTTTTAAAAGGGGCCAACGGAAAAAAAAATGGCGAAGAGAAAAACACATCCCCAATAAAAAAGTTGAGCAAAAACCCATGAAAAAAATAGGGGAAAAAATGGCCAATAAAAAAGGGGAAAGGGGGAGGGCCCCAAATTTTTGAAAAATTAATGCTTAAGAATTTTTAAGTTGGGGGTTGGAGGAAAAAAATTCAACGAACGCAGGTTTTCGCCTAAATACAAAACCAGATAAATTAAAAAAAATTATTTTTAAAAAAAAAACAAAACAGAAATTTAAAAAAGAAAAATATACTGTTTCATGGAAAATGTGGAAAAGTGAAAGGTTACATCTTGGGAATTTTTAAAAAAAATGAAGTTCCAAAAAAAAAAATCCATTTAAAAGGCCCCTTTTTCCAAAACAGGAAAAAACGAAGAACCCTTAGGAAAATGGGTTTGAATCATTTTTTTAACCCAAGATCAAGGTTCTTTGGGGTTGGGTTTAATAATAACGAAAAACAATTTTGAAAGGGCTCAGAGAATTTTTGGGAAGGAAAAAAGTGGATGTGAGAAAAAAAATTTTAAACCGAGTACCCGCCAAAAAAATTAAGTTTTTTGGATTAAAAGAATAAAAATATTAGAAAAAAGTAAAGGGGGGGAAGGAAAAGGGGGGCAAACCAAGAAAACGGGGCGAAATTTAAAGATACCGCAGAAAATGGAAAAAAAAAAGGGAAATGAGTTGTGGGAAGGGGGAGAGGTCCACGGGGGGAGCAACATACCATGATGATTAAAAATTAAAAAAAAAAACCATCCCAAGCGGCCAAAAAATTTTGCCCATAAAAAAAAAAAAAAAAAAAAAAAAAAAAACCGGGAAGGGAAAGGAAAAAACCACAAAGCCAAGGAAAATCATAAACCCATGTGCCCAAGGGCCCCCCCGGTGGGGAGGGGAGAGCCGGGAAAAACTGGAAGGGTTACCGAGGGGCGGGATGGGGGGTTCCCCGGGAAGGAAAATTTATGAAGGGGCCCCGAAAACATGTTTTAAAACCCCGGTTTTGGGGACCCTAAAAAAAAAAAGGATTTAAGGCGGGGGGTTCCCCGTAATTAAAAAGAAAAATGAAAAAACTTTGACCCGTGTGAAGGGAGAAGATGAAAAGAAGAAAAACACCAAAATAATATTTGGGGTTTTAAAATTTATAAATTTAAAAAAAATAATATTAATAATGGGAGATAGTAATAATAATAGAGAAAAAAAATAAATATATATATAAAATAATAATTTATAAATAAATTATTATAAAAAAAAAAAAAAAAAAAAAAAAAAAAAAAAACACCCCAAAAAGGAAAGGGAAAAAATTAAATTGAAAAAAAATATGTAAAAAAGGAAAAATTTTTTTTATTTTAAAATTAATTTAAATTAAAAAATATTTAAATTACACGCTTCCCATTGAAAAGGATAATTATTCTATAAAATTTTTAAAAAATTTTAAGGAAATATTATAAAAAAAAAAGAAGTAAAGGGGCCCCAAAAAGAAGGGGGATTAAAATAATATTAAAAATAAAATAAAAAATCAAAAGAAATAATTAAAAGGGGTAGAATTTAATTTAAAGAAGAAAAATAAAATAATAATGAATAATATAATAATATAGAATATAATATATAATATTATAGATATAAAAATTTGATATATAAAATTAAAATTTTAAAAATTGTAAAAAGGGAAAAGAAAGATAATATATAATATAATATAAATAGAATTTAAAAAAGAAAAAAAAAGAAAAAATTAAAAAAAGATAAAATTTGTATGTAGTATGTAGTAGGGTAAAAAAAAAAAAAAAAAAAAAAAAAAAAATAAAAAAAAAAAAAAAAAAAAAAAAAAAAAAAAAAAAAAAAAAAAAAAAAAAAAAAAAAAAAAAAAAAAAAAAAAAA
>NW_023645229.1:0-8246 GCF_015228065.2 Penaeus monodon | reverse complement strand
TTTAAATAAAATTTTAATAGAAAAATAGAAATAAAAAAAAGAATTATAAAAAAAAAGAAAAAAATAAATGAAATAAAAAAAAAAAAATTAAGATATATAAGATAAATAAAATTTTTAAAATAATTTAAAAAAAAAAAAATAAAAAAAAAAAATAAATAAATAAAAATAATTTAAAAAAAAAATTTTTAATAAAATTTTAATATATTAAATTAAAAGGATAAAATAAAGAAATAGGAAAAGAGTATATATATAATTATTTGGGAAAGAATTAAATTTTAATAGAAGTAATTTTAAGATATTTTATGGGGTTATTTAAAAATTAGAGAAAAATAGTATAAAGATAAATAAAAAATAAAAAGATTAGAAAAATATGAAATATATATATAAAAAAAATTTAATTATAGATATATAGAATATATAGTTATAGGATTGGGATAAAGGGAAAAATTAGGAAAATAATATAGGAAAAAGATATGAAAAAGGGGAAAAATAGGGATATATATATTTATATAGATATATTATAATATATGATAGTATATATATATATAATAAAATTAGTAAGAAAATAATAGATTAAGAATATAGAAATATATTAATAATTATAAAAGAGATAAATTATAAATATATAATATTTTTGAATATATTATAAATTTAATAAGGTTAGAAATATATATGATAATAGGTTAAAATTTTAAATAAAATATATAAGATATAGAAAATTAGATATAATAATAGATTTTATATATATATATATATATAGAATGGGGAAAGATAGAAATATAGAATAAAATAATAAGGGGGAAATATTAGAGGTATATAGAAGTATATATTAAAAATTAAATATAAAATATGGTTTATATAATAAATTTTATAATATTTATATATATTATTTAAAAGGAAATAAATATATAAATATATATATATATATATTATATATTATATATATATATAATTAATATATTTTATTTTATATATAATTATATATAAATATAAATATATATTATAAAATAAATTATATTATATATTAACTATAAAATATATAGTAATATATTATATATATATATATTATTATAATAATATATATATATATTATATATAATATATATTATATATTTTTATAATTTTAATATATATAATATATATATATATATATATATATAAAATATATATTTTTTTTTAACCAACCCCCGGGGATTTATGTTCTGCCCTTGGTGGGTTTTTTGTAAATTTTTGTTACAAAACAGAGGCTCCACAGGGCTCAGCCCCAAAGGGAGTTTTACCCGTAGGCCCTAGGGATGACTTGTTTTCCCCCCTTTCCTTTGAATTGGCGGGAAAATGCTTTTTCCCTTTTAAACAATTGATATAAATTACTGTTATTATTGTTATTGATGTTTAAATTAAAAAGTATTTTTAAAATCTTGTTAACTTTTAAAGGGACAATAAAATTAAAAGAAAAAAGACCCTTTTAAAAAAGGGTAAAGGAAAAAAGGGTAAACAAGTGGGGAAAGGGTAGGATTTAATTTAAAGTGCCCCCTTTGATGACTAAGCATTGTGGGACCCAATCTATGTGTAAATTAAAATAAAAAAACCGTTTACAGTGGACAGGCATGTATTTTCCCAAAAACGTGGCGATTGGGTTAACGGGGGTTCAGGGCCTGAGCCGCCGTGGTCACAGCAGATACTTTTTTGTATTTTTTTTTTCCATGTTGTGAGGGCTCTTGGGGTTGATTTAAGGGTGGTGGGTCCCCAGTTCCCCTTTCCCAAAGGGGGAGTCCCGGTGGTCCCTTTTAGGTAATCTTTCTCCTATTTACCCGGGGTTTTGGGAAACCAGCACTGACGGGGCTGGTTTGGGCCACCAGTGGCAAAAGTAGAAATTTCAAGGTGAAAGGTTCCTTGCCAAAGGGAACAACTTTGGCGGTCGGGGGACTCAAACCCCCTGAACTCAGATGCCGTCGTGACAGTCTTGAGTCGATGTCTAACCATTCGGCCCCCAAAGGGCCCTTTGGAGGGATCTTTGGTTTCCATGTTTTTTTCTTAGAAAAAAAAATTTTAGGGGCGGGGTCCGGGCCTTTTCCCCCCGGGGTTTTTTTTTCGAGGCACCATCTCTATTTACCCCGGGACTGACTGAGCTGCCCGCCCACCAGTGGCTAGGTAGGCAATCGAGGTTCCGGGGCCCCAAAGGGGGCAAAAGCGGCGGTCGGTGACTCGAACCTAAAAATCAGATTTCCCCGGGGACAGTTTGATCCGACGCTTAAAACCCTTAGGCCATCGGGGCCCCACACAAAACAAAACAAACACCACACCCCACACACACAAATAAAATATAATATATAAAATATAATATAATAAAAAAAAAAAAAAAAAGGAAAAACACACACAAATGTATTTATAAGGGGGGGGAATTTTAAATAGGGGGGGCAAGAGAAGAAGAGGGGAGAGAAGAAAGAGAGAAAATAGAGAAAAAAGATAAAAAATTTTAAAAAGAAAAAAGACCGAATAGAGAGAAAGAGAAATTTGAGAGAGAAGAGAGAAAGGAGAAGAGAGAGAGGGGAAAGAAAAAAGATATAGGGGAAGAGAAGAGAAGGGAGAGAAAAGAAGATGGGGAAAAAAGAAAAGAGAAAGATAGATAAAAAAGAGGGGGAAAAGATTTAAATAGGAAAGAAAATAAGGAGAGGAAAAGTTTTTTCTAAATTAAAATATAAACGAGAAAAAGATTACAATAGGGGGAAAAATAATAGGAAAGAAGAAGAACAAAGAAAGAAAAAAGAAAGAATAAAAAGAAAAGATGGGGCATAAGTGAAGAAAAAAAAAAGAAGAAAGAAAAAAAAAAAATAAATAATTTTAAAGGGGGGGGAAATTGAAAAATGGAGTTAAGAAAAAAAAAATTAAACAAAAAAGAAAAAAGAATAAAAAAGAAAGATATAATTAAAAAATATTATTTAGATAAGAAGGGGAAAAATAGAGATAAATGATATATATGGGGTTTTAAAATAATAATATATAAAGATAGGAGGTTTTAAAATGGGTGAAAGGGAAAAAGGGATATAGAATGTTAAAATATGGTTTTTATTTTTTAAAAAAGAAGGGAGGAAAAAAAAATAAAAATAGAAAAAAAAAAACAAAGTAAAAATAAAAAAAGAAGAAAGAAAAAAAGAGAAAAAGAGAAATATAAATATATAAGAGAATATATAATAGAAAAATTTAAAAGAAAAAAATAGATTTAGGGAAAAAATTATTAAGTAGAAACAAAGATTAAGGAAAATCGAGCTATCAACACACATTTTAAAAAATAATAAATATAAAATATTTTAAATAAAAAAAATAAAAAAAAATAAAAAAAAAAAAAAAACAAAGCCAAAAAAACAAAAATAAAACAACAGTAATATATATATATTTTAAAATATAAATATAAAAAATAGATAAATTTTAATTAAAAATAAAAAATAAATAATTAATCAGATTGGGGGCGGGACACTCGGGGGTTTCCCACGCTCTTACCCCCTCGGCCCAACCCCGGGGGCCCAAAATAATAAAAAAAAAAAAAAAAAGATAAAAAAAAAAAAAAAAAAAAAAATAAGGGGGGGAAAAAAAAAAAAAAGATATTAAAAAAAAAAAATATATAAAAAAATTAAAAAAAAAAAAAATAAAAACCACAAAAAAAATAATAAAAAAAAAAAAAAAAGAAATAAAAAAAAAAAAAAAGTAAAACAAAAAAAGAAATAAAATAAATAGAAAAAATTTAATAAATATAGAAAAAATTAAGGAAAATAAAAAAATAGAAATAATAGATAATAAAAGATAAAAAAAAATTTTATAATATAATAAATATAAAAATAAAAAATTTTAATAAATAATAAAAAAATATAATATAACTAAATAAAAAAAAATAATATAAAATAAATTAGATAATATAAAAGATTAAAATAAAATTAAATATATATATATAGTATATTATAAGAATTATAAAAATATTTTAATATTAAAAGATATATATATATAATATATATTATAATATATAGAGATTTAAGGGTAATCAAATTATATATAAAATAGAGAAAAAAATATTAAATATATATAGATATATAGATATATTAGATAAAAATATAGAATTTATTATTTTATAAATATATAAAGATGTATATATTATAAAAAAATAATAAAAAATAAATTTTTATAGATTAAAAAATAATAATATAATTAAAATTATAAAATATATTTAAAATATTTATAAATTAATATATATATATAAGGATATATAAAAAAATTTTAAATTTAAAATATAATATTATATATAAAATAAATATAATATATTTTTAATATAATAAAAAAGAATATTATATATATAAAATTTTTATAGATAAAATATTTATATATATATATATATAAAATATAGAAAAATATAAATAATATATATATATAATATTATAAAAATATAATAATAATAAAATATAGATTATAAAAATAATAAAATATATTTTAAAGAAATTTAAAAGTATTATAATATATATTTTAAAATAATATATAAGATAAAATTTTTTAAAAAAATAAATATATTTAATAAAAATTTTTTAAAAATAATAAAAAAAAAAAAATTAGTTTTATATAATTTTATAATTTTAAAATAATATAATAATAAAAATATTTTAATATAAATAATTTTATAAAAATATATATCTTAAATAAATAATATATATATATAAAATATATATAATATATATATAAAATATATATAATTATATTTTTTATATATATATATATAATATATTAAATATATATTAAATTAAAATATATATAATATATATATATTATAATTAAAATATTTGGGCCCTTGGGGGCCGAGTTTGGGAAGAGCGTCGGACTCAAGAGGGTCACGACCCCAACTGAATAAAAACTAAATAAAAATATAAAATTTTTATTATATATATAATAAATTATATATATATTTTATAATTATATATATATAAAATTTTATATATATGTATGTATAAATATATATAATAATGATAAAGATATATAAAAAGATATATGTTAATATATATAAATATATAATATATATATTTATATATATGTATATATATATATAATATATATATAAAATTACTATATATATATTATATAATATATAATTTTTTATATTTATAGGGTAGATAGATAGGTAGATAGATAGATAGAAATATGTACTATAATTTCATATTATAAACAAAATAATAATTAAAAATAAAATAATATATAGATTTTTTATATAATATAAATCTAAATTAGATATATATTTAAAAGAAATATATAATTAAAAATAAAAATAATATATATATATATATAATATATATAATATATTTTATATATGTACATATAATATGTATAAAAATTAAAATAAAAAATATATATAAACATTTAAAAAATATACATATAAAATATAAAAAAATAACAATATATAATACAATTTAAAATATATAACCCCTTATAAATAAATTAACATATATAACCAATAAAAATAATATTAATAAAATATTAAAATAATAAATATATAAAAATAAAAAATATTAAAATAATTTAAATATAAAAATAAATATAAATAAAATAAAAAAATAAAATATATATAATATAATATATTAAAATATAAAATAATTTTATATATAATAAAAATATATATAAAAATATATATTAAATATATATAATAAATATATAATTTTAAAAAAAATATACTATTTTATATATATAATAGATATAATAGAAGTAAAGATTAAAAATTATAAAATATTTTATTATATATAAATATACTATAATATATTTTTATATAAAATACCTATATATTAAATATTAATATAAATAAATTTTATGTTTTTAAAATATATATATATATATATATATATATATAAAAATAAAATTTTATATATATAATTATATATATTTAAAATAAAAATGCTGTGTGTGGGGTGTGTTTTATTGTTTAAAATTTAAGGGTTTTAAATTTAATAAATTACAAGGGGAAAATTATTTGGGGTTGGTGCCCCCGGGGGTTGTTTTGGGAAAGGCCCGATTGGGGCCCAATTTTGAGGGTGGGCCCAAGGACTGTAAGGAGGGAAATTGAGTTTGATCGATTAAAAACCGGGCGGAACCTTGGGGAAAACCTCAAAATTTCTAAGCCAAAAATGGAAGGGGGAAGGACTCAAGGCCGTTTCCCCGGGGTTTGAGATGGGACTCAAAAAACCCCCGGGGAAGGGCAGGAAACCCCAATTGCCCTTTGGGGAAGAAAAAATTCATGGGGAAGCCAAGAAGTCAAGGCCCGGGGGCCGAAGGGTTAAAAAGAAGATTCCAAAAGGGCACCGGCAAAAACCCCGGAAAAGGAAGGGGGCCCCCCCACGTTTCCCTTAAGGGGCTTTCCCAAAAGAAAAAAACAAAAAAACACTTTAAGGGGCCAAAGCCAGCCCAAGTTTCAAGTCTGGCCAACCCGGTAAAAAGGAAATTTTATTAACCCCCAAAAAAGGTTTTCCAAGGGGGACTTTTAAAAAACCACCCTTTTTACGTTTAACCCTTTTTTACTTTTAAAGGAACTTTTTAAACAGAAAAAAAATTTTAAAATTTTTTAAAAATCTTAACCCCTAGAATAATAAAAGTTTAAACAATGATTAAAAGGGAAAAAGCCCTTTTCCCGCCAAAATTTTTCCCCCAAGGAATGGGGAAATTTAAAAGAAAACAGTCAAAATTAAAAAAAAAAAAACCCCTTTAACTTTTATTAAAGGGAAAAAAATTTCCCCTTGGAAGGGGCTGAAGGGCCCAAACCAAGGTGAGCCATTTCCCTTTTTTTAAAAAAAAGGGTAAACCAAAAAAAAAAAAAAAAAAAAAAAAAAAAAAAAAAAAAAAAAAAAAAAAAAAAAAAAAAAAAATTTTTTTAAAAACGGGGGCCCCCGGCAAAATTGATTTTTCAAAGGGTTTTTGGGAAGTCACCCCCCGGGGGGAAAAAACCCGTTTTGGTTCCCCCGGGGCAAGGAAAACTTAAAATTCTTTAAAAAATTGAATTTTAATTGGGCCACTGGGGGTGGCCAACCCCCCCAGGCCCCAAGTTCAAGTGGCTGGGTCCCAAAGCCGGTAAATAAAGAGAAATGATTCCCCTAAAAGGTACCCCCGGGCATCCCTGGAAAGGGAACGGGGCCCTCCACGTACTCACTCTAAAGCATCACAACAAAAAAAAAACTACAAAAAGTATCTTTGCTGTGACCCGGCGGCTCAAAATGCCTACCGTTAACCAAATCCCCACGTTGGCAAGAATACATGCCACCCACTGTAACACAGGTTTATTTTTTGTATTCAACATAGTGGCTTAAAGTGTTAGTCTAAAGGGGTCACTTTTTGTCCTCCCTTTCCACTTTTTTCCCTTTTTCCCTTGATTTTGGGAAAAGGATCTTTTGCATTAATTCTTGTCTTAAATGTTAAAAGATTTTATAATATTTTAATAATCAAAAATCAATAAAAATAATAACAGTATTGAATCAATTGTATTAAAAGGAAAAACGCATTTTCCCGCCAATTAAAGGGAAGGGGAAATAAGATAGTCAGTGGGCCCACTGATAGACTCCTTGGAGGCTGGCAAGTGGGGCCCCTTGATGTAACAAAATTCACAAAAACCTAAAGGGACAGAAATAAACCGGGGTGATTGGGTTAAAAAGAAGATTATATATTTTATATATATATTAAAAATTTAAAATATTATTTTATATATATATATTATATATATTAAAATATATTATATATAAAAATATATATATTATATTAAATATATAATATTTATATTATATAAATATATATATATATAATTTTAAAATAATTATTATAATATTATTTATAATTATATTTAAAAATAAATATAATTATATATATATATTAAAAATTTTAAAATTATATATATAAAATTTTATATAATTATATATATATATTATATAATATAATAATATATATAATATATAATATAAAAATATATACATTAATATATATTATATATATAATTATATATATATATATATAAAATATAATAAAATATATATATATATATATATAAAAATTTTTATAATATTTAAATATATATATATAAATATAATAATATATATAATATATATATATATTATATATATTTTATATAATATAAAATATATATATAATATATATATAAAATAATAATATATATATATTTTTATATATATATATATATTTTATATATATATATATTTTTTATTTTAAATATATTATAAATA
>NW_023645227.1:0-8248 GCF_015228065.2 Penaeus monodon | reverse complement strand
AAAGGGGAAGCAGGGAGGAGGACAAATTTGAAAATGTGGGGTGGGGGGCGGGGAGATGGTGGTGGTAGTGTTTGGTGATGGGATTGTGGGGGTGGTAGTGTGGGATTATGTGGTGAAGTGAAAATGGTGATCTTTGGCAGAATGGTGGCAATGGTGACGAAACCCTTGGAGGATGGTGAAATTTTAAAGTTGAGTATTTTGTAATAAGGGGCAGAAAAAAAGTGTGATGGAAAAAGAGGGAAAAATTTAGTAACAAAATGATAAATTAATCATTTTCCTCAAAGACGAGGAAAATTTCTAACTAAAGATAATAAAAAAATTTCCACACGACAGTACGACATTGTAAAATAATCCCTAACCGTCATGGCGGCGGACAGTACGCTGGGTATGGTATAGCTGTGATCGCTCTCAACCCATCCCCTTTGGTGCGGTATCCCCGTCAGGCTGCATGGCTTTGCATGACCATTATTGAAGTTTTTTTGTATGAAATTATGTGTATATGGGAATTGTGATTGTGTAAGTATGTCTGTGTATATAGTGAATGTGTTTTTTGTTGTTTTGGGGTTTGTCAGGGTTTTGTGTGTGTATGTGTGTGCTGCGTATGCGGAAAAATGTGTGTGCAAAGGTGTGTGATGGTAAAGTTTGCGTATGTGTTTTTATTGTTAGTGTTTGTGTGTTTGGGGTTGTTTGTTTTGGGGAGATCTGTGCGTGCAAGTGTGTGTGTTATGGTAAATTTTCCCGTTTTGGTTTTTCGTTAGTGTATTTGGGGGACTATGTGGTTTGGGACGGGGGTTTGTTGGGAAATAGTGTGGTAAGGTGTGGTGTGTGTTGTGTTGTGTGGGTGTGTGTGTGTTTTTGTGTTTATGTATAAGTTTGCGTATGTGTTTTTTTTGTGTGTGTTTGTCGCTGATGTATTGTTTACGGGCGAGTGAGAATGGGAAAATCAGTGTGTGTTTTCGTTTGTGAAAAGGGAGGTATTGGTGTGCGTGTTTGTGAAAGGGGGAAAAACTGTGAGTAATATAGGTCTGTGTGTGTAAGACTCTGGTTGATGGGGATGGCTGTCACAGAAAATTTTTTTGAGATCTTTTTTTTTTTTTTTTTTATTTTTTTATTTTTTATTTATTTTTTTGTGCCTGTAACTTTAAAAGGAAGGTTGAAATTTTATTTTTCGGCTGATAACGTTAGGTGATGGACCTGACGTGCCCATGGTAAAGAAATTCATAATATATAAAAATTACTAATTTTCATCTGGGGAAAAAATGTTTCTTCATACACCTTTAATACCCAATAAAGACATTTTTTTTTCCTGGTGGAAAGGGTAATCAACAGTAATGTCGTTCAACAACCCCCTCGCCATAGTTGGAGGAGTAAACTTGGATGTTGGGTTTAAGTACTTTAAAGGCAGAGCACTGCAAAGGACTGTATAGTTTTGGGATCCAAACTATTTTTGCTAAAATCAAAAGGGAAAATACTTAATTAGATTGGCAAAAAGCAGATACAATCAAAGAAAGAGTCAGATTAAACTTCACTAGGGGAGCCTAGTTTGGATTAAAATGTGCTAGTGGTACATGAAAGGGATTCTAATAGCCCCACAGGTAGTTCCCCTAAGTTTGATTTGTAACTTGAGCCACCCATAAAAAGACAGTGGAATGGCAAGAAGAGGCTTAGATTCACTGAAGAAGGGAGGACACAAAAACTGGTCCAAAAAAATCACAGCAAAGGGAAATATAAAGAGAGCCTAAAATAAAGATAGATCAAAGCCCAATTTCCCGAGTTTTTTTCAATGGAATGGGAAAAACGCTGAATGCACAAAAAATTCGGGGGAAGTTAGGTGTACCTGTCCTACTTTGGGCATGCATGTTTTTTGGGGCAGAGGGGGGGTCCTGAAGAAGAAAGGGAAAGCACTTGTGACAAAACAACCATGGGAAAGCTGTCACTGATCTGTCACACTGACAGGGAAAAATCCCTCAAATTTGTGGTGGGGGCCCTTTTGAACAGTGATGGGGCTGTTTTCTACTGACCCAGAGGGAAAATTCAAGGCACAAATTTGGGATGGAGACTGGAACACTATCTAAGAAAAATGGGGAGGCATCGTAAAACTGCGTGGTGAGGCACGGGAGACAACCTGTGTCAAGCCTTCTAGGTTTCCATTTTTAAAAAAAAACTGTTTCAGATTATCTTCAGCATTCTAAAAAAGGGGAAAAGAAAAGTCTTAAAAAACCCTTGAGGGAAAAATTAAAAAAAAGACAAAAAACCCTTGCCGAAGTTACTCTGGAAAAAGAGAGAAAATTTTCGTTAAAGAAAGGGATCTATGGAGCCAAAGCCCTTAAATAACCCTCGTAATCAGTCATCGGTTACAAGGATTTACAAGAGCATATGCACCAAAGGCCAGATCCATGGGTCCTTTTTATATTAAAAAAGGACGATGCTTCTATGACCACCCTGTGACAGACTTTGAGGTGATGATTTATCCCTTCCTTAGGGACGGTTACGACCTCGACCCAAAAAAAATTTTCCCGCAGGGGCCCCTCACACTACAAAACCCTTTAAAAAACAATTGACACCCGAAAATACAACGCGTACTTAAAAGGATTTTCCCCAAAATTTTTTACCCAAAAAGGGAATCACGAAAAGAAAAACACACACCTGCATGCACGAACTATTCATCCAGCCAGCAGATCGAAAAAAATTCAAACAAAAAACTTGACACTACAGAATGGCTGGTAGAAAAATTCCAAACTCAGACAGAAAATGTTTGACACTTTTACCCCAGAACTTCGGCCTTGAAAAACACCCCTCATGGGTCCATTATCATCGCCATGCCTGCACCTCCCTTTTGGACTTTTCATAAACCAACCTGCGACACGGAAAACCAAAAAAATTTTTATGGGTGACTTTAAGGCACTTCCACTTTTCGGATAGAAAAACAAAAGCCCTTTGGAAGGGCCTCGCCAATCATCTTCGATGGCAGACTCATCCACCCCGGCCCAACGCCCCAAAATTCATTGTACCAAAAAGGTCCCCTACACCTGACATAGTTTTTCGCCAACACACAAGCAAAAATTTAAATACAATATAAACCCAGACGATGTCAAAACCAGCGTCACCTCCCAGTGATACTCACACTCTCCACCCAAACCCAGTCATTGTACTACACCTCCCCCAAAGAACCCCTTAAAAATGCTGGGAAGGGTTTAAACAAGCAACCGAACAAACACCCACAACACAAACAAACTCCTTTTTCTCGAGGGGCAGCCAAATAACCATAACCACCACCCTTTAAACCCGGGTACGCAGGAAAACAGCTGCCCGCAGGCAAACATTCCCCAAAACAACATTCAAAACCTCATACATTAGTGAGAAAAACTCGTCTAAAAAATAAAAAAAAAGGGGTGGAACACTGAAATACGCGCACAAAACAGAGAAATTCAAAACGGTCACCAAAGAAAAAAGAACAAAGTCACCCAACAATGGGAAACACTCACAAGAGAACTAGCAACAAATAAAAGATCCTAAAGTTTTTTTGGATAAGTACAGGAGACTCTAGGATCGAACAGACAGACATCATATATAACCCAACAGACAAAAGATAGCCAGCAAAGGGAGGAAGCTGTCGACAGGGGGTTCGTCAACAGAACTTTAAATCTTCTTTGCTGAAAACGCAACATTCACCAAAAACACGAAACCGAGTAAAAACAATCACACAAAAATTGCAAAAATCTATTCCCCATCATATCACTCATCAACCCCCCCATACAAACCCGTTCACACCCCATCACACCCGAAAACAGAAAACCCCACACATGATCCAATAACACAATACCCGGAGCCCGCAATATTAAAAAAATCATCATGAACTCTTCCACCTCATGTTTTTCCCTACTGCAGATACACATTTTAAAAACGCCCTGGCAACAGGATACTTTCCGGGGAAATTCAAGCAAGCCTCACTTGTTCTCATTCAAAAAAGGTAAGCCACCTCACGACCCATCTCATTGCTGGAAGTTCCCGGGAAGTTCCTCGAGAGGATTATCACACACATTTTTAAAACATATCCTGAATACAACATACACAACACTGGGCAACACGGCTTTCGCTAAATAGAGGGACTGGGAGCACAATCGCTCTCACTTACGAGGAGATCGCTCTCAGTATCGTAAACAAACACCAAACCAACATCATACTACGAGACGTCACCAAGGCCTTTGATAAGGCCTGGTATGACGGTCTAAGACACAAAATAACACAGCTACAACTGCCTCCACACTTCAGACGTCTCTTATGCAACTTCCTGGACAAAAAAAACAGCCAACATCCACCTTGGTCCTTACCTAGGCCCTCCCATTCACCTCAGAAGTGTAGTACCACAGGGCAGCATTCTCTCACCAACACTTTACACCCTCTACACTGCCAGTTTACCACCGCCAGCACCCTACAGCAACTATACCGCATACGTAGACGATATCACACAAATCATATTACACGCCTCCAAATTAAAAAAACATCATGAAAGTAGCCACACAAACAGCCATAAACACGATCAACACCTTCGAAAACAAATGGAAAATACAGACAAATTCACAGTCATGCCAGTGGAAAGACGCAACCCACCTCCATTCACAATAAACAACACAGACATACCATACGCAACCACGGGAAACAAGCTAGGCTTACACTTCAGCAGAACGGTATCCGCACACACGACACAACACCGAATAAAACAAGAAAGCACAGCTCTCAAAAAATCAAACGCTTCTCATACTACACAACACCCACTAAACTCAAGCTCTGCTAAACCACTGTAAGACCTATACTCGAATACAACCCATTCCATTGATTGCAATCTCTAAATAACAGAAACTCAAAATGCAATCTATACAGAACAAAACATTATACTGGATAAACAAACATTATACTAGACAGACAGTGCAAGAGAATCACCGCACAACCACTGCACCAAACATACAACATAGAACCACAAAACACACTCATACACGCACAAAGTAAGCGAACCTGGGATTACATAAAATATATAGACAAAACAAACTACGACATCATAGACATACACACACACACGCAAACAAATCACCCGTGGTGGCCTAGAACACTCCCGCTCATTAACGGAGATCCCCCAGAATCTTTCCATATGAACCAAATGCTAGGGTGAGGCCTCCGATCGAAGGATGTTTACCGCCCTAAAGGAAGCTCACCTCACACGTACAGACTCATCTCAACATCCTTCAAACAATTCGCCCATCCACCCCCCCCCCCCTTCACCATACCTTTTTTTTTTTTTTTTTTTTTTTTACTTAAAATAAAAGAAAAGAGTAACGCACTGAACCTACCTCGCAGCTTCTAGGAGCTGGAAGAGAGAAAGGCGAAATTCTAACTTGCAGTAAGCTACCATAAAGGGACTACTCCCGTTACGATAATCTCTGGCTGTTATATAATAATAATCACTATTTTATGTTTGCGATTCCCATATTCCATGTTTTGTCTTGCATGTAACTTTACCTTTTAATGCTCTGCTGTTATTTTTGTCAATCAGCATGCCCAATCGGTAGGTTAAACAAATAAATAAAATAAAACAAAAAGGGACCTACTGAACCTCGCTTCCATCTCACACGAGATGGAAGAAAGGCGGCTGCCCTGGCTCCTTCCGGCGGATTCCTCCTCAGGACCATCCAGAGAAGGAACGCCAGCAGGCACACATGCCTGTCGACAAACCGTCCCGGGGGTGGCGGTGATGTGCGCTCTCGGAGGAACCACCGGCGCATGGAAGAAGCCGGGGGCATGTACAGCCTGCGACGTACCCCTTTTGTTCGCCCCTGTTTTTTTTTTTTTAGTACTTGTTTTTTCCGTTCTTTTTAAAACTTTACACATAACATGGGTAAAAACTCCCCTGAAAGGGTAAATACTTTTTGGAGAAAATAATATCCTTCCATGACATAAAATTACCCACGAAAAGTCGGAAAAACTTTCACATGTTTCTAGAGGCAAAAAGGAGGTTGCGGATACCGCAAACGCCCCCCAAGGCCCGCGGAACCCCCCCAGGCAGGGGTTGCCGGCCTGAGGCTTTCACCCCCCCGGAATACCAGTGCAAGCGGTTTTCCGGACCCGTCGATATGGGATTTATTAAGGTGTGCTGATATCGTATTATAATCATTGCAGAAATTCAACGTAATAAAAAAAAGGGGAAGCAACAACAATAGGGATAAAAATGTTGATAAAGAAAAATGATGATAATAATAAATAAAAACATGAAAATAAATCACCATCTTAAATTATCACTATCACAGTAAAATTGTGATAGTGATAATTTTTAATGATGGTGATAATAGCAAACAATAATGATGATGATGAAAATGATAAAACAAAATAATAAAAAGAAATATTAATAATGTTAAAGAAATAATATGATAATAATATGAATAACGAAATGGTGAAAAAAAACATGATGAAAATGGTAAAAACAAAATAATGATAAAAGAGAGATAATGGTAAAAAATGTGAAGAATGAAATTATATGACGATAATGATATGAAATTTACACCGCTCCAATTTTAAATAATAGGTTCCCCTTTAAAAGATTATCATTTAAAAAATAATTGGAAAATTTTTAAATTTTTTCTATTTAAAATTTCCAAATTTTTAAACATAATTTTTGGGTTTTTCATTATATAATTATCAGTTAATTATTATTAAAATCACTTAATTATATTATTTTTTATTTTTTTAACCCCTAATCATTATTATTTTATTATTTGGTTTATTTTAAATATAATATATTTCATTATTAATTTTTTAAAAATTTTTTTGATTGTTTTTTTTGTTTTATTTTCTTTTATTTTTAAAAATTTAAAAAGAATATAAGAATTTTATTTAAATTATTTATTATGTTTTTTTTAGATTTTTTTTTTCAAAAAATTTTTAAAATTTTTACATTTTTTAAAAAAATTTATTTTCACAAAAATTAAATTTTTTTATATTTATTTTTCATTAAAAATTTTTTTACATATTTTTTCTAAAATTTATATTATTTTTAAAATTATTTTTTGGGGTTTTAATGGGTTGTTATTCCCCACAATCTAAAAAATTTAAAATATTAATTTATAATATCCACCAAAATTTTTTGTTTGATAATTTAAAAAAAAAAAAAAAAAAAAATATATATTAAAAATTTTTATTATTTATAAAATTTTTTATTATTTTTATTAATTTTTTAAAATTTGATATTATAAAAATTAAATTTTTAAAAATTTAAATATTTTAACCTAAATTTTAAAAAATTTTTATTTATTTTAAAAAAAAAAAAAATTAAATTTTAAAAATTTTTAACCCTTTTTTTTTTTATAATTTAATTTTTTTAAATTTAAATTTTTAATTTTTAAAAATTTTTTATTTATATCAAATAAAAATTGTCCTATTTTATACAATTTTTTTACCCCGTATTTTAAGGTTTAAAGGAACCCCCAAAACATAAAAACCGCTTAATTTTTGGGGAAAACCCCCCAAAAAAAATTTTCCGGAAAGGTTGGGCTCGGGAGGCGAAATTAAAAACCAAAGGCCGTTGTGCGGCCCAAATTTTGGGGGGGGCCCTGAGTTTTTTTGGGGGGGTCGGGGGAAAGGGGTTTTCCCCCCCTTTTTCTTTTTTGTTGTTTTAAATTGTTTTTTTTTTTTTTTTTTTTTATTTTTAACTACAATTTTTTTTTTAACCCATTTTCCCTTTTTTGGTTTTTTCTCCCGGTTTTTTTTTTTTTATTTAATTTTCCCTTTTTTTACTTTTTTATAAACCTTTTTTGTTACCCAAACCCCTAAATTTTTTTTTAATATTTTTAAATTTAAATTTTTTTTTTTAAAGTGAAAATAGTAGTGTAATTTTTTAATAAGAAAAAAAAAAAAAAAAAAAGGGGGAAAAGGGGGGAAAGGGGGAAAAAAAAGGGGGGGGGAAAATGAAAAAAAGGGGGGGAAGGGGGGTTTTCCCGGGGGGTTTTAAATTTGGGAAAAAAATTCCCCCTTTTCCTAAAAGGGGGGTTTTGCTTTTCGGTTGATTTTTTTTTTTTAAGGTAAATTTAAAAAATGTTTTTTTTTTATAAATTTTTATTTTTAATTTTTTTTTTTTTATTTCTTAATTTTTCTTTTTTCCCCCCTTTTTCCCCTTTTTTTTTTCCTTTTTTTTTTTTTTTTTTTTTTTTTTGAAAAAAAAAATTTTAATTTAAAAATTATTTTTTTTTTTAATTTTAAAATT
>NW_023645226.1:0-8248 GCF_015228065.2 Penaeus monodon | reverse complement strand
GAGAAAGAAGGAGAGAGGAAGAGGGGAGGAGGGGAGAAAGGAGGGGAAAAAGGGGAGAGAGGAAAGGAAAAGGGAGAGAAGAGAAGAGAAGAGGGGAAAGAGGGAGGAGAGAGGAAAGAGAAAGAAGAGAGGAGAGGAGAGAGAAGAAAGGAGGGAAGGAGAGAGGTAGGGAGGGGGAAAGAGAGGAGAGGATTAAAGAGGGAGAAAGGGAAAGAAAGGGGATGAAGAAGGAGAGGGAAGAGGAAAGGAAGGCCCCCTTAACAAAAGGAAAAAATAAAAAAAGGGAAAAAGGGGGGAAGAAGGGAACCGCGTTTTTAAAAAAAAATTCCCGGAAAAACAAAAAAGGGGCCGGGGGGGAAAAAATGCCGTTTTTTTTTTTTTTTTTAAAGCCTCTTAAAAAAACCCCGGGGGGGGGCTGTTTGGAAGAAACCTTTTCCCAAATCCTTGGTTCCTTTTAAGTTTTTTTTTTTTGGGCCCCTCCCTTGGGGAACCACCTTATAGGAAAAGTTTTTTGGGGTTTTTTTTTTTTTTTTTTTTTACCCCAAAAGGACAAAAAAAAAATTAAACTTTTTTCCCTTTTTTTCCTGAAACCCAAAAAAAAAAAACCTTAATTTCCTTTTATTCCCCTTTTTTTCATTTTTTTTTCGGGACCACCCCTTCCCTTTTTTTTTTTCCCAAACCCATTTTTTTTAACTTTAAACATTTTCCCAAAAAAAAAAAAAATTTTAAACAAAAATTTTACAATTTCCCCCCTACAAACCAAAACGCAAAATTAACAAAAGGCCAAAACCAAAAAACAAAACCAAAACAAAAAAAAAACAAAAAAAAAAAAAAAAAAAAAAAAAACAGTTTTTAAAACCCCACCCAAAAATGGGGCTTTCCTTTTGGGTGGCCCCCCCTCCCCCCCGGGTTTTTTTACGAAGGCCCCCCAGAGGAAAAACCGGGGATAGTTTTTTTCCCGAGGTTTTTACTTTTTTTTTTAGGCCCCGAAATAATCATTTCTGGACAAACTTTTTGCCCCGCCCCGCCCCCCCCTTTGTTTTTTTTTTTTTCGTGATCGTCTTTCTTTTTTTTAAAAAAAAAATAAAAAAAAAAAAAAAAACCCCCGATAGCCCCCTGGTTTTATTATCTAAAGGGGGGGGACCAAAATTTTTAGAATTTTAAAATTTAATTCATTTTTTTTCTGTACATTTTTTTCTTGTTTTTTTTTAAAAATGGATTACCCCCCTTTTTTTCCCGTAAATGAAAAAAAAAGAAAAAAAATAACTAAAAAAAAATTTTAAAACGCCCCACGAGGGAAACCACCTTTTTTTTTTTTAAAAGGCTAAAAAATTTTAACCCTTTTGGGGGGAAAAAATTTAGGCCCAAAGGGGAAAAAAAAAAACCCCCCACGCAAAAGCTTACCCTAAACCCCTTTTTTCCGGCTGGGGAAACTTTTTCCAAAAGGGTTAAATTAACAAGGGGGAATACCTCCCTTTAAACCTTTTTGATTTTCTGCTAAAAAAAAACCCGTAAAAAAAAAAAAAAAAGAGCATTTTTTTTTTCCGGTTTTTACATTTTTGCGAAAAAGGAAAAAAAAAAAAAATCCCCCCCCCCCCCCCCCCCCCCCCCCATTCCGCCAAGGGGCCCCCTTTTTTAAAAAAAAAAAAAACCAAATTTTCCCCGGATTTAAATTTTATTAAATTTAATAAAATCTTCGGTTTTAAGTTTCGGTGGAAAAGAAAGCTTTCCTGGGCAAAAAATTGGGATTTAAAGGGGAAAGAAACCCGGGGGAAAGGGAGGGGGGGAAAAAGGGGGGGAAGCAAAGGTAAAAGGGGAAAAAGGGGGAAAAAAGAAGAGAAGGTTTTAGTAAAAATTCAGAACAAGCTCGAAGGACTGACCCGAAAAGAGGGGGGGGGACAGAGAAAGGGGGGAAAAAAAACTTTTCAAATTTCTTTTTTGCCCAATAAAGGGTAAAAAACTCGATTACACAGGGGGAAGGGAAAACCCCAAAACGACAGGAAAAAAGCCTCGGGGGCGGGAAAAATTTTAAAAAAAAAGGGCCAATGGGCCCAAAAAAACCTCACCTCCCCCCCCCCCCCCCCACCTCCCACCCCCCCCCGGGGGGGACTCTCTTCTCTTCTTCCCCCCGGGCCCCAGGGGGAAAAATTGGGCCCAAAAGCCAATGCAAAAATCTTAAGGGCCCCAAATAAGGTCCCGGTCCGGCCCAAAAAAAAAACGGGGGAAAAGGGGCCCTTTGGGTCCCAGAGGGGTTTTCGGGCCCCTTTCGGTTGGGGGAATTTTTTTCCGGGGTAACTCTTTGAAATCATTTCCTTAAAGCTTCCCCAAATTAAATTTGAGGCGGGCCCTGAAACCCCCCCCCATAATGGGGTGTATGGTTTGGTTTGTGGTTTTGGTGGGGGTGTGGTGTTTTGGGTGTTGTGTGGTTGTTTTTTTTGGGGGGTGTTGGGGGGGTGGTTGTGTGGTGTGGTTGTGTGTGTGGTTGGGGTGTTTGGTGGGGTTGTTTTGGTGTGTTTGTGTTTGGGTTGAGTGTTTTTGTGGGTGGGGTTGAAGTTGTTGAGTGTTGAGGTGTTGGGGTGGAGTTTTTTGAGTTGGGGAATGTGGGGAATGTGGAGTGTGGGGGGGGTGTTTTGGGTTTGGGGGGGTTGGGGGTGAGTGTGGGGGTGTGGGGGGTGGGGGGGGGTGTTTTGGGTTGGGGGTTGTGGGGTTTTGGTGAAATTTTTTGGGGGTTGTTTTTTTTTGGGGGGGTTGGGGGGGGCTCCAGGTTTTTCCCCGGGGGCTGGAAAAAAACGCTTTTGGAAAAAAAAACCCCACGGGAAAAGGGAACCACAAAAGGTTGGGGGAAAAAACTCCCTCCCAAAACAACATTTTTTTTTCCCACAAAAAACCTCCAAAGGATTTTTTTCCGGGTTTTTTTCGGCCGGCATTCCCCGGTTTTTTTGCATTTTTTTACTTTTTTTTTCTGCCCCTTTTTTTTCAGATTTTTTCCCCCTTCGGGGACTTTTTCGAAAAAAAAAAAAAGCAGTTTTCATTATGGCCCCTACGGAAAAAAAATGCTTAAAGGAAACCGCACTTCGGATCAATTAGTATGCATGACCGCTTGCATATTTCTGCGGAAATTTTTCCCGGGGACCTTTAAAATGGGTTAAGGCACCAAAAATGAAAATACCAAACGTGCATAACTTGTCCCCCCTTGGGCATACATAAACGTTTGGGGGGGTTTTTGTGGGGTTGGTGGTGTGTGGGGGTGTGTGGGTGTTTTGTTGGGGTGGGTTGTGGTTGTGTGTTTGGGTGGGGGGTGTTTGGGTGTTGGGGGGTGTTGTTTTTTGTTTTGGGGGGTTTTGGGGGGTTGGGGGGTGTGTGGGGGGGTGTTGGTGGTTGGGGGTGGGGGTTTTGGGTGTGTTGGTGGGGGACATTTTTTTTTGGTTTTTTTTAGGCAAACGGTGTAAAAAAAACCAAACCCAAAAAAAAAAAACAACATTAACAAAAATATATATAATATAATATTAAAATTTATAATATAATTTATAAAATATAATAATTAAAATAATATTTAAAAATTAATATTATTTAATTTTAAAATATGGTTAATTAAATTTTTGGCAACGAGGAGTTTTTACGTAATGTTGGGGGTTGTATGTATGTTATATTTTTAAAAAATATTATTTAATAATTATATTTATTATATATTAACATAAATTTTCAATAATATAACATTATATAAAATATATATATATAATAAAATATTTATATATTATAAAATTTAATAAAATAATTTTTATTATTAAAATATATTATATATATAAAAATTATATTAAATATTACGCCCCCAAAACCGTGGAAAGGACAAAACCAAAAAACGTAAAAAACCCAGCGATTTCATCTGAATGAAAGGGAAAAATCTGGGGGACACAGGGTATTTTTTACAAAAAAACCGGCCCCCCACCCCCCCAAACCCCCACTCATCCCCGGGGTCCACCCTCCTACAACGGAAAAAACAAAAACCAAACAAAGAGCTTTTAATTCCGACACCCAGTTACAAAATAACCGGTGGGCGCCCCCCTGAAATTTCCCAAAAACAAAAAAAGGTTAAAATCCAAAACCCAAGGTAAGCAGTACATGGCCCCACGGGCCCCCCCCGGAGAGGGAAAAGGGGAAAAAAGGAAAAAGGGGGGAGAGAGAAAAAAAAAAAAAGGGCCCCGAGTCATGCAGTGGGGGGGGAAATAAAACGGGGGGGCCCGGGACTTAAAAAATGGAGGGGCGGGTTTCTGGTTCGGAAGGGGCCCGGGGGGAAGGGGGCGGGGAGGGGGCGGGGCGGGGGGGATTTGGGGGCGTGGAAGGGGAAAAAGGGGCCCAAAGGATGGGGCCCGGGGCAGGGGGGTCCCGATTGGGTTGGGGGGGAAAAGGGGGTCGGCAGGGGGAGGAGGGAAGGGGTAGAGGGTTGGGGTGGTTTTGGGGGGAAGGGGGAAGGGGGGCGGGTTTAGAAAAGGTTTTTTTTTTTATGGGAAGGGGGTTTTTAGATTTTGTTGGGCAGCGGAGGGGGGAGAGGGGGAGTGGGGGGAGGGTTTTTTTGAGGGTGAGGAAAAAAAGGGGGGGGGGGGGAAACAGGTTTTGGGGTATTTTGGGGTTTAGTGGGTTTGGGGGGCCCTTTAGCCAGGATCTTAAAATCTTGGGGGAAAAAAAAAAGGGAAAAAGAAAAAAAAAAAAAAAAAAAAAAAAAACCCCCCAAAAAGGGGAAAAAAAAAAAAAAACCAAAAAAAATAAAGGGGCCAAGGGCCCGGGGGGGGGGGGGGGGGGGGGCCCCAAAATTTTTTGGAAAAGAAAACCCAAAAAGGATGGGGGGGGGAAATACCTGGGCAAAAGGCTAAAAAAGGAAAACAAAGGTTCCCTTTTTTCCCCCCGGGGGCAGGGGGGGGTTTTTTTCCCTCCCTAACCCCGGGGGTCCCCCCCCCCCCGGGGGGGGAAAGGGGGGGGGGGGGGGGCGGGGGAAAGGGGAATTTTTTGGGCCCGGGGGGAAAAGGCAGAAAAGGGGGGAAGCCCCCCGCCTCCCCCCCCCACCCGGGGGCCCCCCCCTTAAAAAAAAAAAGGGAAAAGGGGAGGGGGGAAAAGTTTCCCCCCTTTTTTTGGGGGAAAAAAAACCCCCCCCCCCTCACATCAAAAAACCCCCCCCCCCCCCGGGGGGGGGGGTCCTTCCCCACCCCCCCAAAAACTTTAAAAAAACCCCCTTCCCTCCCCCCCCTTCCCAAAACCCGGGGGCCGAAAACCAAAAACCCCCCCCCTTTTGGGCGTTTAACATTTCCCCCTTTTCGCCCCCCTGGCCTGGGAAAAAAGGGGGTTAAAAATTTGGCCTGTTTTTTTTAAAAAACGGGGGAAAGCCGGGGCCCCCCTTTCCCCCCTTTCCACCCCCCTTTGCCCCCAAAGGAAACAAACCCCTTGTTTCCCCCTTCCCCCCTTTTCCTTTTTAATTTTTCCTCCCCCCCTTTACCTTTCCCCCTTCAAAAAAAAATTTAAAATTAAAAAAAAAAGCCACTTTTTAACCTTCTTCCCCCTTTAAAACCCCTCCCCCTTCCCCCTCCCCAAAAAAATCCCTTCGTAAAGGGCCCCCTCCTTTTATAAAAAATTTTTTCCTTTTTTTTTTTTTCCTTTTAAAAAAATTTTTTCCTCGACAAGGGAAAATAATTTTTAATCAACTTTTTAAAAAATTGGCTGAAAAAACCCCAAAATTTTAAATAAAAAAAAAAAAATTTTAAAAACCTTTTCCCTTAAAAACTTAAACCCCCTAAAAACAAAACTTAATAAAAAAAATTTAAAGATTTTTTAAAATTCCCCTTTAAAAGCCCTAACCCCAAATAAAAATTTTTTTATTTCCCCTTTTTTAAAAAATTTTTATGAAAACCAAAATTTTTTTTTTTATAAAAAATAAAAAAAAAAAAAAACCAAACCCAAAAAAAACAATAAATCCTGGAAAAACAGGGGGGGATTTAAAAACCCCCCGAGAAAAAAAACCCCAAAACCCCCCAAAAAAAAAAAAGGGGGTTCCAAGAAAACCCCCTTTTCCCCCCCCCCCCCCTAAAATCTTGGAAAATACAAAAAAAAACTTTGAAAAAAACAAAACAAATTCCCGGAAACAAAAAAAAAATAAATTCCCGGCGGCGTTCCCAGGGTTCCCTTCCCGGCGGGGGGTAGGGGTTTTTTGGGTGGGGGTTTTTTTGGTTTTGGGGGAAGGGGGGGGGGGGGTTTTTGGGGGTCGGTGGGTGGGGGGGTTTTTGGGGGAGGGGTGGTGGGTTTTGGGGGGGGGGGGGGAAAATTGGGTTGGGGGGGGATTTGGAATTGGGGGGTGGGGCCGGGGGAAGGAATTGAACGGTTTGGGGGGGGGGTTGGCGGGGGGGGGGTTCGGGGGGGGGGGAAGGGGAGGGGGGGGCGGGGGTTGGGGGGGGGAAAAGGGGGGGCCCCGGGAGGTCGGGGGGGGGGGGGGGGAAAAGGGGAAGGGGGGGGGGTTCGGGAAAAGGGGGGGGGGGGGGGGGGGGAAAAAAAGGGAAAAAGGGGTTTTTCGGAGGGGGGGGGGGAGGGGGGGGAAAGGGGGAGGGGGGGCTTTTCGGAGTCCCGTGGGGGGGGGGGGGGGGGGGGGGGGGGGGGGGGGGGGGGGTTTGGGGGGTGAAGGGAGGAAAAGGGGGAGGGGCTAACGGGAAAGGGGGGGGGGGGGAGGGGGGGGGGGGGGGGGGGTTTTTCCCCCAAAAAAAGGGAAAAAAAAATATTAAAAAATGTCCCGGCGGGGCGCGGAGCAACGGGCCCCATAAATTTTAAACGATTTGAAAAAATTAAATACAATTGCAAAACCCCCCACCTGTCCACGTTGACCTCCCCCCTCCTCCCCCCTTCTCCTTTTCCTTCTTCAATTTTTTTTGTTCCTTTTCGGGGGGCGGGGGGGGGGTTTGGCTTTAAAAATTTTTTACTTTTCTTTCTTTCCCCTAGTTTTTCCCTTTTTTTCTCCCCCTCCTTTCCTTTCCCTCATTTTTTTCCTTTTTTTCTTTTTTTTTTTCCCCCCTTTTTTTTTACAATATCCTTTTTCCTCTTTTTTTTCTTCTTACTTTCCCAAACTTTTTTTTACTTCCTCCCTAACACACCTTACAAAAGCCCAAAAAAATTAAAAATTTAATTGATCGAATTTTTTTAAAAAAAAAGAAAAAAAAAACAAAAGCCCCAGACCCAAACCAACAACAAAGGACACACAAAACATTTTACACAAAATTAAAAAAACCAACCCAAACACCACAATCAGGGCTACGCACAAAAAGAAAACCCAACAAAATTGGGGGCAAAAAAAAAAAAAAAAAAAAGAAAAAACAATTCACCGGAAAACAAAAGTTTTTTTAACCGCCACCTTTTTACAAATTGGGCCCCCCGCCCCCCGCCGGGATTACGAAAATTTCCCCCCTTTTACGGATTTTTTACGGACGAAACGAAAAAAAACCCCGACCCGAAAAAAGCTTTTGTACCCGAAATCAACGGTCCGCCTCAAAAATTAAAACGGACTAGAAAAAATTTTTTTTCCTTCGTTTTTTTTTACCATTAATGTTTGTTTTTTCGCTAGTTGTTTTGTCGTTTGTTCGAACAACCGCGAGGCGTATTGTTTTAGGGGGACGTAAATTGAAAATAATAAATAAATCTTTTAATTTTTTTTTGTTTTATAGGAAGGGGGGGTTTTTTTTATTTTTTTCCGGGCCCCGAATGACTTCGACAGTAGAAAGAAGAGATAATAAAAAAAAAAATATTTAATTGAAAGAAAAAACAAAAAAGATGTAAAGGAAAGGAAAAGGCCAAAAGAAAAGAGAGAAAGGATAGAAAAAGAGAGAAGGGGGAAAAAAAAAGGGAAAAAGAAGGAGTGGACTGGGAAGAGAAGAGGAGGAGAGAGAAGGAGGAGGGGGAGGGAAGAAGGGAGAGGAAAAGGAGAGGAGAGAAGAGAAGGAGAAGGGGAAGAGAGAGGAGGAGAGGAGAAAGGAAAGGGAGAGAGGAGAAAAAGAGAAAGAAGGAGAAGGGAGGAGGAAGAGAAAAGGAAAAGGGGATTAGAGGAGAAGGAAACCAGAAGAAATTTTGAGAGAAGGGGGGAGAACCAGAAGATAAGAAGGGGAAAAGAACCAAAAGTTTAGGGAGGAGGGAGAACCAGAATAAAAATAAAAAGGAGACAGGGGGGGAAAGAAACAAAAACAAAAAAAAGAAAAAAAAAAAAAAAAAAAAGGGGGAAAAAAAA
>NW_023645225.1:2500-8249 GCF_015228065.2 Penaeus monodon | reverse complement strand
AATGAAAGAAAACATGGTACATTTTGTTACTACACAAAGGCTATGACCCTTGATTATCAAAAAAATTTACCAATGTTACTTGCAGGGAATATAAATGAATACAAAAAAACATGAAACACAAAATATGGTTAAGACATTTAACCGTCTCAGTATACTATGTGTGCATCTGTGTCATTAATGTTTGGTTTTGTAAAGGTACAGTCAGTATTACTAAATATTTGCCTGCAATAGTTTCAAACAATATCACATTCTAACTGGTAATAGGTTGAGGCATATTGCGTATTAGCAATTCCTTCTAATCATCTGCAAGTGATTGGTTATAGTGCCTCAATATTAACTTGGTAGCTGTGCCAGTGACAAGTCTAACATGAACACTTCGGTAAACAATATGTGAGTGCACACATGCCTGCATACACACACACACACACACACACACACACACATACACATACACATACACATACACATACACATACACATACACAACACAACACACACACACACACACACACACACACACACACACACACACACACACACACACACACACACACACACACATATACTTAATACATATGTACATATGTCTATATATATACGCATATATATATATATATATATATATATATATATATATATATATATATATATATATATATATATATATATTATTACATATCATATATATGTATTCACAATATATATACATACATATACTCACACACACAAACACACACATATATATACACATACACATATACATATACATAACACACACACAAACACACACACACACACATCGATAAATATACATATACATATACATATATATACAGTAAACCCAAAGCCGGTGAGAATGACATGTACGTACATGCCATGCTCACTGTGAGTTTACTTTATTAATTGTTTTTACACTTAGATGGCTACACTTGTCCAAAGTCGCCAATGAGTCAATTACGAGTACTGCTTGTCTTGCCTGTTTAACCTTTTCCCTGATTTTTGAAACTATTTAACATTATCTTATATTGCTATTTACTAATGTCAATAACATTATAGTAATTATAATATCTATAATAAAAATAATACTATCAATATTCACAGCATTAGCATGTAAAAAAAAAAAACATACACACACACACACCAATTCAGGGAAAGGTGAAATCAGGTAAGGTCAAAAGGTCTCTTCTAATTGACTCATTTGTGGCTAAGCACTTACCGAGCCATCATTGTGCAAACATTTCACACACACACACACACACACACACACACACACACACACACACACACACACACACACACACACACACACACACACACACACACACACACACACATACACACACACACACACACATATATATGTTTCTGCTTTGTATTTCTGTCTAACTGTCTATATATATATACATATACATATATATTTTAACCCAATCAGCATGTATGCCAAGAATCATACCATGCCCACTGTAATACAAATTTATTTATTGTATTTACACATAGATGGCTCAAGTGCTTAGTCACCAAGGATTCAGTTATTAGTCCTACCTTTCTCACCTTTTCCTTGACTTTTGGAAAGGGTCTTTTGCATTATTTCATTGTCTTAAATGATGCCAAGATTTTAATTACAAATTATTAATCATAACATCATTAACAATAATAACAGAATCAGTATCAACTGTATTAAAAAGAAAAACACATTTTCCCGCCAATTCATGGAATGGGGATATCAGGATCGGTCACTAGGGCCTACTGACAGACTCCTTGGGGGTTGACCAGATGTGGAGCCATCTGTATGTAACAAAATTCACAAAAATCTACAGGGGGCAGAATATAAATCTGCAGTGGTTGGGTTATTTATATATTTATTATACATATATATATATATATATATATATATATATATATATATATATATATATATATATATATATATATATATATATATATATACATATATATAAATAATTTATATACATATATATAAATATATATATATACATATATATAACATTATATATATATATATATATATATATATATATATATATATATATATATATATATATATAAACACACACACACACATGCGCATATATATGTTTCTGCTTTGTAGATCTATCTAACTATCTCTCTATCTATTTATTTATTTATCTATCTATCTATCTATCTATATTTTTTTCTGCTTTGTATATCTATCTTTTTATCTATCTATCTGTCTATATATATTTATGCAAGATACTTAATATATGTGGGTGGATGTATATATTTACACACAGACACACAGACACACAGACACACACACACACACAACACACACACACACACACACACACACACACACACACACACACACACACACACACACACACACACACACACACACAATATCCCAAGAAATTTGTCTGATTTAAAGTAAAACAACAGAGCTCTAATATTCATGAAAATCCCAATTATAAACAGAATTTGTTCATATTGAAAGATTTAACTGTTTAGTTCAGTTTAGTTCAAAAAATGAAAAAAAAAATAAAGACAAAGAAGAAGAAGAAGAAAAAAAAGTTCCAGAAAATAAAACTCCTATCACTTTCTTCCCCAAAAATTGTGAAAACCACTATACCTCTCTCTTTAGTGACAACAGTGTCCTGCCAGCTGAGTGCAGAAAATCTTCCCATCTCTTCTTTTTTATATCAGTTTCATGAGGAGTAACGAAATCCTTTAAAGCAGGCTCTATTGGAAAGCTCTCTAGATCTATCAGAGTTGCTATGATCTGTGGTGCTAATCTTGAGATTTGGCGTGTTCGAAGGCCAGATTCACCAATCCCCTTGTATACTGGCAACGTTGGTCTCTTTGCCTGAGGTTGTTCATTTGCTTCAAGTCTGGTGAACTTTCTTTCTTTACCACTTCTTAGTTGAACACCTTCTTTATCAGGCTTTATTAATTTCATTGGACTTGTTTTTCTTGGGTGTGGGATTTCTCTTATATTCTTTAATGTCTTCATTGTCAACTTTTCTTGAAAACTGGGAAATTTTGGAAAGTCTATCTTGAACCAGGAAATTTCTTGCCTTTGCTTGTGCTTTCTCTATCTCATCTTGACTCAGGTGCTTAAATAATTGACACTATTAATTTTCTTATATGCAGAGGCTAGACACTTTTATTTAAAAATTATAAAAATTAAAGTCAATGTCACTAACAATAAGTAATCTCAAAGTTAATGTTTCATCATTATCATCATTATTATTATTATCAACATTAATTATATTATATATAATACTTAACCAAACAGGTACACTTGCCTGCACTTATACTTAGTACAGCCTGTTTTCAGTGAACAATTGAAGCAGCAACTATGTGTTCATTTAGATGCTCATACTACAGCTTGAATGGATTGGAGCTTGAGATTAATATGATATAAAATATCAAACCATTGAAACATTATGCTATAAATCTTTGTATATTAAATGATTTCTAGCTCTCAAACTGACAACCTGGAGCAGTAAGCATTGTGATCTAGTAGCTAGATGGATGCACCTCCAATTAAACAATGCTGTTAATTGAAAATGAGGTATACCACATATAACTGCAGGCAACTGTATATAAAACCAATGGGGATTTTACCCCATTCCTTGGTCCCCCCCAAAAAATCTATTACTGTTATTATTGTTACTAATTATTATTTCTATTTACATTTAGCCACAGTAATTAACTACTTGGTGATACAGCCCTTCTGGGCCATATGTGCACAAACAAAATTACGAAGCATGTAATCTATATATGCATTTCCAGAATCAATAGGTTAAGTCCAGCTGATAATCATATTTTCTGATCTATTCCTTAAAAGCAAATGAATAAACCACATGAACAAATATGAAGCCTTCACAGCCATTACTTTATACATATGAACTGATGGTACTTGTGGTACAGAAGTAGAATGTAGCTTTGGAACCAGTTTATGAAGTGTGATGGCAGTTGGGAGGCAAACTCTGTGCTCAAGATGTCTTGGTGACAGCTGGTACCATGTGTACTGCTCTTCTTTAAATTCCATTTGTGACATATCAACAGCCTGTGAAGGAAGACATGTGGGAATGAAATTAAGCACATCACACTTTCCCTCATCTTATACTGCAAACTTCAAGTACATAACAGGGAATATCTAACTCAATGCCATAGGGAAAATACTATGCTAATTTGTGTGTGTGTGTGTGTGTGTGTGTGTGTGTGTGTGTGTGTGTGTGTGTGTGTGTGTGTGTGTGTGTGTGTGTGAAATGTCTTTGCACATAGATGGCTCTACTAGTGCTTAGCCACAAAGGAGTCAATTAGTAGACCTTGTGACCTTACCTGATTTCACCTTTCCCTGAACTGGGGGGAAAACTTTTTTTTTTTTTTTTTTACTACTGTTATGAGTATTAATGATGTTATTTTTATTATAAACATGATAATTACTATAACGTTATACACATTAGTAACAGCAATATAAGATAACAAAATATTCTCAAAAATCAAAGAAAAGGGTAAACAGGCAACAACAGGCAGTACTCATAACTGGCTCAATAGTAAAAGTGTAACCATCTATGTGTAAAAACAATTAATAAAGTAAACTCACACAGGCCATGGCATAAAAGTACATGCCATGAACTATTTTTTGAACTATTTTTTAACAATTTTATGAACTATCTTTTCTTTGATTCTTGCTCTAATTATGTATTATGAGTATTTCTAGTACTGATGATAGAGATTTCTAAATCTTCATAACTAAATTATATATAATATATTATATACATAATATAAAATAATATATATATACATAAATATATATAATATATATACATAATATATAAATATATTATAATATACAATATATAAAATATATATATATACATTATATATCTATATATAAATATATATATATTATATATATATATATATATATTATATATATATATCTATATATATTAAAACACACACACACACATGCCGCATATATATGTTTCTGCTTTGTAGATCTATCTAACTATATCTCTCTATCTATTTATTTAGTTATTTATCTATCTATCATCTATCTATATTTTTTTCTGCTTGTATCTATCTTTTATCTATCTATCTGGGTCTATATATATTTATGCAAGATACTTAATATATGTGGGTGGATGTATATATTTACACACAGACACACAGACACCACAGGAACACACAGACACACACACACACACACACACACACACACCCACACACACACACCACACACACACACAATCTCCCAAGAAATTTGTTCTGATTTAAAGTTAAAACAACATAGCTCTAATATTCATGAAAATCCCCAATTATAATAAACAGAATTTGGTTTCATATTGAAAGGATTTAAAAACTGTTTAGTTCAGTTTAGTTCAAAAAATGAAAAAAAAAAAAAAATAAAGACAAATAAGAAGAAGAAGAAAAAAAAGTTCAGAAAAATAAAACTCCTATCACTTTCTTCCCCCCAAAAAATTGTGAAAAAAACCACTATTACCTCTCTCTTTATAGTGACAACAGTGTCCATGCCAGCTGAGTGCAGGAAAAATCTTCCCATCTCGTCTTTTTAATTCATTTCATGAGGAGTAACGAAATCCTTTAAAGCAGGCTCTATGAAAGCTCTCTAGATCTATCAGAGGTGTTATGATCTGTGGTGCTATAATCTGAGATGAGATTTGGCAGTTGTTCGAAGGCCAGATTCACCAATCCCCTGTATGTATACTGGCAACGTTGGTCTCTTTGCCTGAGT
>NW_023645224.1:0-5000 GCF_015228065.2 Penaeus monodon | reverse complement strand
TATTATATATATATATATATCTATATAGATATAATATATATATAATATTATATATTATAGTATATATATATATGTATATTTTTTATAGATATAAATATATATATAATATATATATATATATATATATATATATATATATATATATATATATATACTATATATATATATTGGAAGATAGAGAGATAGATAGATAGGAAGATAGATAGATAGATAGATGATATAGATAATGTAGATATATATCCTATCTGAACTATATAGATATAATTACATTCTCTCTCTCTCGCTCTCTCTCTTCTTCTCCTCTATATATATATAGTATATGTATTATTATATATATATATTATTATAATAGAGAGACGCATGAGAGAGAGAGAGGAGAGATGAGAGAGAGATGTAATTAATATCTATCTATATATAGAGTATGATATATATCTACCATATAGCTATAATCTATCTATCTATCTATCTATCTATCTATGCTATCATCGTTATCCTAAGATCTCAGTGAGCCATACTATATATGGCATATTATGCTATTATATTATATATATATAGTATATATGTTATATAGTGTCGGATATATTGTATATGTTATGTTTATTTATAATAAGTATATATATAATATAATATAAATATATATATATATATCTTAATATATATATATATATATATATATATATATATTATACAAGTACATCTGACGTAGGATTTTGAATTGTTAATCAATTTCCACTGAATGCCCTGGGCGATTGACCGTAATGTGAATTTTCGCTATCATTACTCACTATTAGGAGAAAATAGGTTATTACTATACAGCTAGTGAGATTACTAGTTGCACATACTTTTAATGGTCGGTGCATGGCGTTGGTTTATCACTGGCCTCCGGTTTCATACCGGAGTGACTAGTCGAGTCCTGGTCCGGCAGGGTTCTTATTGATCAATATCAATGAGGACATATATTATTCCATATTTAATTTATAGTATATATATATATAGTTCTATATATATATATATATATCTATATATATATAATTATATATACAAAAATAATGTAATATATTAATAATACACATATATAAAGAAATATAGATATATGGTATATATTAAATATAACATAATAGTATTAACTATACATGATATATATACATATATATATATTATATATATATTTATAGATATCTATTATATATATTAGTATAGATATATATATATGTATATAATATAGATATCTTAATAACTTATCAAGTTATATAATAGACATGTATGTATATATATATTATAGTAGATATTATATATATATATTAAATTTATTTTTTAATATATATATATATATGATATATAGATACAATATATTAGATAGGCGCTAAGCTGTATTATAGTATATATATAATAAATCCTGTAACTTTAATTATAATGATACATGATAATATTAGTATATTACCGTCCATAGACTATAAATATATATATATATATATATACTATATATATATATATATATATATATATATATATAATAGATTATACTATATTATATATTATTTATATATATATTGTATGCTATATATGTAGTATTATAACATATATTTATATTATATATAAGATATATATAGAGATATATATGTAATATATATAATATATATACTATATATAATTACGTATCTATATATATACTAGATATACCTATATATATGTACACGTATATATAGTAATATAGTATAATGGCATATATTATCTAATCATATGTAATATATATATATATTATATATATATATTATTATTCACTAGCTATGTATGATAGCATGAATATATATGTATTATAAACAATAACCACGTATAGTATGATATACTAGTATCTATATAGTATATATTATGATATACAATATAGTATCAGATATATAGTACATCATATATAGCACAAATACTGTAACTCCACGATATATATACACATGCCCCATAAATATTAGCTCTGGATATTACTATTATGAATAGTATAAGATATATATCATATAGACGTATATAATATGATAATAGAGAATGTATAGTGATATGTATATATGAATACTATATGTTATAAATGAAAAAAGTATGTATATATAAGTTAACTACTATAGTTACTAAATTATGTAGAACGGATATATCATATTATTACTATATATAGTATAATATATATATATATATATTTATATATTAGTAAATATAAATACATACATTGACTACTATATAGAATAATATTACCTTTAACAGGATGTTAAGTCGCCGCGCATGCGTGGCCGATACTATCCTATAGTAGTATATATATATTCATAGTAATATGTATGTATGCATATATTTGCATGTATGTGTATATAGTATATATGATACTATTATAATACATTATATATATCAGTATATATAATATAAATATTATAGAAAAGATATATATATACATATATATACATATATATAAATAATCTCTAATCTATCTATCTATATCTTAATCCTATCTATCTATCCAATATACTATATATTATATAGGTATATAATATATGATAGTAAGAGATATATTGTAATATAGATACTTATATAATATAGTTATATATACATATAGAGATTGAATATAATATGTAATATATATATATATATATAAATATAAAGTATGATATATATTATATATATTATATATTATATATATATATATATAATTATATATATGTTAATATACGTATATATGTATACTATATATTACAGATATTATATAGTATATAGGTGATAATATTATATGTATTCTTACTGAAAAATATGTATATAAAAATATACGTAATTTAGACTAATAGTAATGAGTAATGCGTACATATCTATATATATAAATTATAGTATATATAATTTATAGAGTATTATATTTTATAAATATATATATATATAATACTATATGATATATACAAAATATATACATCAACTGTAACATTATATAATTTAGGATTAGTAAAGTTATATGCATAATATATATAAATATTAATAATGCATATTTATACCATATTATATAATTATGCCATAGTGTGTATACTATACTTATATTACTCATGTAACTATAGATATATGTACTTATATATATGGTCATAGTATATATAATGATTAATACAAATATAGTACATATCATATATATATAGTACTATATATTATATATAATATATATGGTAAGATGGAATTATGCAATGCCGCATCGCTACGATAAATGTAACAACCTCCTGACCAGGACTCGGACCCTAGGTCACTCCGGGTATGAAACCGGAGGCAGTTGCTAACCAACCAGCCACACGACCACACTAAAAGGAGTGTGCAACTAGGATCTTACTAGCTCCATAAACATTACTGTCTACCCATACTGAGTAATGACAGCGAAGTTTTTACGGCGGCACTCCCCGTGGGCGACCGGTGGAATCAATTGATTGAGCACAAGTTCAAAGTCCTAAGTAGATGTCCTGGATGTATAATTTTATGTAAGATGATTTGCAATAATGCACCACACATGCCGGACATTGTGATATCGATAAATAACAACCTGCCCTGACCAAGGACTCGACCTCTAGGTCACTCCGGGTATGAAACGGAGGCCAGTGCTAAACCAACCATGCCACACGACCACTAAAAAGGATATCAATGCGGCATTGCATATTCCCATCTTACATAAATATACCTCAGGACATATGACTGAGGATTTGAATTGTAAATCAATTTTCCACCGAGTACCCACGGGGAGTGGAGGTTAAAAACTTCGCTTGTCATGTACTTCAAGTATGAGTAGACAGGTAAATGACTATGGAGTAGTAAGATCCTAGTTGCACACTCCTTTTAGTGGGTCGTGTGGCATAAATATATACATATATATATATATTATATATTGATATATTATAATATATAATATATATATATATATATATCTATAACTACAGTACATCTGAAGTAGGGATTTGAATTGTTAAATCCAATTTCCCACTGAATGCCCATGGCGATTGACCGTGAGACTTCGCTATCATTACTCAGAATTGGAGTAGATAGGTTATTACTATACAGCGAGTGAGATCCTAGTTGACAAATCCTTTAATGGTCGCTTGTGGCATGGTGGTTTAGCCAACTGGCCTCCGCTTTCTACCGGAGTGACCTAGGTTCGAGTCCTGGTCAGGCAGGGTTGTTATTTTTCAATATTCAATGGGGACATTATCATTATTCCATCTTTAATATAGATATATATATATGAGAGATAGATATATATTATATATAGATGGTATATATAATATATATGTATATATATATAAATATATATAAAGATATAATATATATATATATATATATTATATATATATATATATAAACGATATATGGTATGTATAAATATATATAGATTATATATATATGACACACACACACCACCTAGATGAGATATAGATATATATAGATATATATCGATATAGAGTATATATAATATATAGTCGATATATATGCTAGATATTATAAATATTGGTTATTAAACATAGTAGTATATTATACACAGGTGTCGATATATATATAATATATATATATATATATACTCTATATATATATATATAGAATATTAGATGAAGAGTAGAGATATATAGTATATAGATTGGAGAGATATAGAGAGATATAATAGTTATATATTGAGATGAGATATATATTAAGATATATATGTATTATGAAGATATAGGAATATATATATATATATATATATATATATATATATATATACATATATATGAAACTATCAAGTCATAAAATGAATATGATGACATGATACTATATATATATATATAGATATAGATTATGATATGATAGTATATATAATATATATAGTATGTAACATATATAGATATATATAAATGTATATATATATTAATGAGGATATAAATATATAATCATATATATGTTAATATATATATCTATATATATATATATATATAGCTATATATAATATATTAAGATAATATTTTATATAGGGATAGATT
>NW_023645223.1:0-8251 GCF_015228065.2 Penaeus monodon | reverse complement strand
TTTTTTTTTTAAAATTGGAAAGGGGACCTTCTTATATACATTTCTCCCTTAAGCTGAAAACTTAAAAGACTAAAGTTTCGAAGGGGTTTTAAAAATGGTATGTGCTTATGATGACATACCTTAAATATCCACGTTCTATGTCAAAAAGGAAGATTCACAAAAATATTGCTACCCCCCTCGTCTCTCAACCCCCAAACACAAGGCAGGCTACAGAGGCGTGCTATCCACGGGGTCGTAAACCTGAACACCCCAAAGGCACCGAGCACTACACTCCCAAACCCAGGGGGAAAAACGCCACGGGGCGGGCGGGGCAGAATAAACACAAATGACAGTTTTTTCCTTTATTTACAAAATTTTTACCTTCCTTTTCTATCGGACAATCAGGGGGAGCCGCATGTCACCTGCACGATACGCTTTAACGGGGCAACCCAAAGTTATGGGTCAAAAGGCCACACGGGGTCTTTACAAAACCCCCCCAAACTGCCTCCCCTTTTTGGCTTGTTCCTCCCTCCCCCCTCACCCTTTTGCCCCTTTTTCCCCGTCTTTCCTTTTCATGTTAACCGTTTCCACAGAGACAAAGACCCCACGTTTCCACAGAGAAAAAAACCCACGGGCGTAGCTATAACCCAAAAGCCCCCTTTAAGTGATATCTCCTTTTTGCCCCCTTATGACTGGCCACCCCTCTGCTCTTTTTTTATGGCCCCCCGGGAATTAAAAGGGTTTCTTCAACAGCAAGTATGGGGAGATTTTTCCTTGGATTTTCCCCATTAACTAGGGGTGGAAAAAATGTTATTCTTTTTTTAAAAAATACATAAATCAGCGTCGTCCGGAAAACAGATTATATACTACACAAACCTATTGTAACACATTCGTAAAAAGGGCCATCGAAAACTAAAATTTGTTTTCCAAAAAATTGCGGGCTGAAAACCAGTGCGGTCCACCCCACCCATTAACGTTTACTGAATGGAGAAATTGGTTTCTGAGAAAAAAAAAATATGAGAATTTAAAATCCAAATCTTGTGATTAATTTCTTTTTTTTTTTTGATTTTTTCATATTTTAAAATCAGAATTTTTGAAGAAAAACGTGTGAAAAAAAATACCTTATAAGGGTGAATAAACTATTACCAAGTGCAAAGTGCTTACATTTTTAAAAAACGAAAACTTTTGTTTCACTGTTAAGCCACGAAACTTTTTTTTTTTTTTTTTTTTTTTTGCAAAAAGAATGTTTTCACTTTTCCTATCGTCGCATACCCAAAAATAAGTTTTCAGAATTACTGAAAAAGTTAAACCCATTAAAAAATTGCTTTTGTGAAAACATATTTTTTTGACAATTAATTCTAAAAACAATTATAATGTTTCAAACTAATTTATGATTTTGATTACCTTTAAACCCACGTTACTTTTCAAAATTTTTTTTTCCCGCAGGATAAAAAAACGCCGACACGTATCCCTTTTGACCATCTTCTTAAACCTTAGCCTTCACTTTCCTATCTACCCTAATAACAAAAAAGGGAAGTTTTCCCTGCCTCGAATCCGTACCCTCCCCACCACTGACTTTCCAACCCCTCGGACACTACAAAAAAAATTATGAATTCCCCTTATCCCTGGGACAAAACCGCGTACTAAAAGATACAACGTATGTATTGTTACCGTGCCCTTGATAATACAACCCCCAAGAATTTCCGGGGCCCACCTCATTTATAAAACGCTGACTCGCGGGTGTAAAAGCTGCTTCTGGTCTGATTCTTTAAAGGATTTTGGGGTATAGAAAGGATATTTGTGTGTTTGTGTGTGTGTGTGTGTGTGTGTGTTGTTGTGTGGTGTGTGTGTGGTGTGGTGTGTTTGGGTGGTTGTTGTGGTGTGGTGTGGGGGTTTTTTGTGTGTGTTTTTTTGTGTTTGTGTGTGTTGTGTGTGTGTTTTATATATTATTTATTATATAATTTTAATATAATATATTGTATTTTTAAACGTTAGATATATGGGAACATATACATTACTTTAATTTTTTATATACCTACATGTGTATGGTGTATATATCATATAATAGAATATTATATTATAAAATATTATTATATATATATATATTAATATTATGTATTTTATATATATTAATGTATGTATAAATATTATTTTATTTTAAAAATTATATATATACATATTACATACACTGTATGTATACAAAACCATACAACTCGAAACCAAAAAGAGAGTTTTCTGGTCCAAAGTCACGACCAAAAAATTTGAAAGTCGACAGGAAGCAAATGAGGAGATTAACAAAAAATTCCACGAATTTGAATACTCCTTTTTCCCCTTTTCCTTAATTTTGTTTTATGGTTTCATTCGCTAAAAAAAGCCACGCGAAGGGAATGCTCAAGCCACTTTTTCGATATTTCCAAAATTTTTTTTCAAAATTTAGAGATCTTTACATTTAATTTATCGAAAACGCATGACAATGAGGTGCTTTTTGCTAAATCGAGATGTCACGATATCCTCTTTGAGGGTTCTCTGGAGGGAATGAGGAAAGGGCCCCCATATTTACGTCAAAAATTTACCCTAAGTGAAACCCCCTTTTTCCCCTCAATTTTTTATTAATTTTTGGTTTTTTTCTTTTCATTTATCTATCTACGTTTATTTTTTTTTTTTTTTTACCTCCATTCAAAATTTTGTTGCCTTTTTTCGATTTTCGATTTCATGCAAATCCACATTTTCTCCGTTATTTTTGGCTGACAAAAAAACCTCCTTTTAAATTTTTTAAAAAGTTGGTCCTTGGGTTTTCTGATCATAAAAAAGGGAAAAAAGTTGAAATAAATTTTCCGGGGATATAATTGCCCTGAGGGGAAAGAAAATAAATCGGGGACGACAGAAAACTTTTTGGTTTTTCATTTGAACTTTCAAAGAAAATTCAAAGTTGTCTTTTGGAAAAGAAGAAAAAGTTTTTTGCCGATATTACTATATCAATTTATAGAAACCTTTGGGTCGAAATGACAAAAATGAGCATAGTCTTTTCTGAAAATTTTGGTAAAATGCAAAAATTTCATTTGTTTCCTCCTGAACGGGTCAAGGAGCTTTAAAAACGATCTTTATATATATATATATATATATAATTTTTTATATAATATATATATATTTTTTTTTTCTTTTTTGTTTTTTTTTTTTATGAAGCTCGCGTGGACTGATTACAGCCCCTATGTCATCTACTCCTTTTTTCCCGGCAACTTCAGACTATCCCAAACAGCTAAACTAAAAATTCTCGGCCCCTAGACCCCAAATGACCCGGGGAAAGCGCCCCCGGGCAGGCGTTTTGGGAAAAATAAAATTCCAAATTTTGACCCACGCCACCTTTTTTGGAATTGAAATGGGGACCAGCCCACTATTCTAATAAAATTTTGGGTTAACCATAAAACGATAGATACACCTAATAATACATTTTGCTTTACACTCTATAGATCGAGAAAATTTACCAAATGTGTGGGAAAATTTAGTGAAATGATATATCCGCATTTCCCGACGATGCTCGCGAGTGTTGTGGTTTAAAATTTTTTCCTCTTTGTGAATTTTAAAAATTTTTTTCTTTTTTTGTGAATTTTTAAAATTTTCATTGAGGAAAATGGGTTTGGTGACGAGGGCGGCACGGGGATTTGGAAAAGTTAAGCGCCCTTTGGGAATGTAATGTGTGCATATTTTGCTTTGTATTTTTTAGACATTGCGAAGGGGTTGACCTGGGGAAAAAATATTTGGTTTACGTTTCGGAAAAACAAAAAGCTCTAAAATTATTTTTGGGGGGAAGTTTACCCCAAATTTTCCCCCAATCGCTTTTTTACACACTCGACGTGGGAATGCAAAACGCCGGGACGGCGATTAACAGTTCTTAGGGCGAAGGGGCCGTTTGTCTATGTCTAAAAATTGGCCACTTTGACTTTGGGTTTTTTCTGCTGACCCCCCATGATTTTTCCCGAAAAAAAAGGGTTCTTTCGGAATACCCTCGTGAAACGGATTGCAACATTTTACCGAAGCAAATTGCCGATTTTTACCGAAAAACGATGCGAGAAAACCCCAAAATTGTGAACCAAAATGAAAACGTACCCTTTTCCTATTTTTTCTTATTCCCTGACAGGGGCACCCCCCTTCCCCCCTTTATTAGCACTTCGTGCCAGCTGAAGAAACGAAGCAAAAAAAAACCTGGCTGGTAGTGTTTGGTTCCCCTGTGAGTGGGTTTTTGCAGGGATTTTTTTCGTTTCACGAAAATATAAGGCTGCGCTGCGTACCTTTGTTTTTTTACTAATTTTTAGCTCATAAGATGGCAGTGCCATTTCCCTTTAAATCTCTGTCTCCTCTTGCTAACCACTTGGGCCCTTTGAAGTAGGGGGGGCATAGGGTACCTGGAAATCGGGGTAAATTACAAAAATATATAGAAAATTCGTCAAATTGGGGCAGGCCCCCTATTTTATCCGACATGCTGATTCTTGTATATTATTCTATTTTATTTGCAGTTTCCCTGGTATCTTTTTCCCCTCCCCTGCTATCAGGGCCAAGATTGCGCTAATGGGGGTTTCTGCGCATAATTTAAAATATTTGGTGGTAGAAGAAATGAAAATGAGGGAACTGTATGCTATGTTACATTTTTATAGGTAAAAGTAAAGATATTTCATAAAAAAGGGGAAAAAAAAAATACACTCACTATCATGAAATAATTTTGTGCTGGCAAAAAATAATTTTGGGAAAAGAAAAAACAGGATAAATATATTGGGAAAACCCAAAATTTTGAAAGGAACCCCCCCTACCCACAGTCGGGCCCCCAAAAAAGGGGAGGGGTAATGATACCAAGGGTATCGTGGGGGAAAAAAGAAAATTATATTCAGGATTGGGCATAACAGTCAGATGCAAGGGGGGGCCCCCTGCAATCCCCCCCTTAGAGCTGCTACCCCCATCCTTTCTCTGGGCAACAAAATTTACCCTTTTTGGGAGGAAAACATAAAAAGACTCGGCTCAGGCATTCCCGCTTTTTTTTTGTACACTCAAACCCCCTGTGAATATGGGGGATTCTTTTTTTTTCTGTTTTGGGGGTTGGGGGCAGTAGGGGGGGGGTCACAGGGGGGGGGGCCCCTTTATTATCAATATAGGGAAGGTTCTGTGAAATTTTAAATATTTTACTCTGCAATTTCCCTGGTGCCTTTTTGGGTTCCCCCAGTGGTGGGAGGGGGGGGGGTTCTGGGTATAAATCATAAGGTTTTCCTTTTTTCTTGCAATTTTAACCCCCTTTCAATTTTCATGTTTTAAATGAGTGAATCTCGTTATTTTTCCCTCCCAAAGGTTTAATAAAGTATTGGTAAGTCACAAAGAGATCTTCCCCTTCTGAATTAAATCCCTTACTCCAGCAATTCCCGGGGAAACCCCAACATTGCTATCCTAAACCCGGGGGCAGCCCCAACCTCCCCTCCCTCGCCATATTTCCATATCGGGGCCCCCGCCCCCGGACCTATTTCTAATGTTTTTTTTGCCGCATAGATTTTTTCATTTTTATTTAGTGTAGATTTCTCTTTGTTTGTTACCCCGCCCTTACATTTTTCTGTAAATTAATGCCAACTTTCTTATTATAACTTGTAAGGGAATACCTGATGAAAAAATTTTCTATTTTTTTCATTTCCCCCCATTCAGGCAAAATTTACCTTGTACTACATCTGGGAAAAGAATATACATCAATATATTTGGATAGTAGAGAGTGAAGGAAGCCAAAAATTTCAAATTCTATAAAATTGGGGGGAAAAATTTTGGAAGGTTCTCGTGAGGTTGTGGATCCCCCGGGGGTGTCTAGATTAAAAAGGGGTTTGTCTCAGAGGGGGTTTGCTACATAAACTTTTTCCAATCTTTATTTATATCTTTGCTGGGAAAAAAAAAACACAACAGATTCATGATTTACAAGGAATAATTGAAACAAAGGGAAATCTTGTTAGGTTTAATCTTGTGAAAAAAAGACCACCTAAAAGATTGTAAAATGGGTTTTTGTTTCAGAAATAACACCCTAGTTAAGGTAGCTTTTTCTATGTGGTTTAAAAAAAAAAAATTAATACTTTGTCTATGGGATTTTCCCTTTAATAATTTATGATGAGAAAAATTTTTCCAAATTTAGAATACTTTGGTATACATTATTTAAAACCCCAAATAAAATAGAGAAATTTAATAATGTCATAAAATAGGGAAATACACTTGTGTACTTTAAAAAATCTGGGCCGGGAAAAAAAAAGCCAGAAAGGAAAATGAAAAAAGGCTTGTGGAGGGTTTAATTCGCAGTGTCTGGTCCAAGAAAAACGTGATTGGGTGGGGGCGAAAAACAAAACCACTAGGTTAGAAAAGGATTTTTGTTTTTTACAGTATTGTGGATTCCTGAGAGGGACAAAAGGGTTTTTGGCTAGATAATAGGGGCTTAATCCAAGAGGATGTGGGCCCCTTTATAAACAATTTCAAAATTTTCATTTTTTTGAAACCCTTTAAATTTTCAATGGGAAAAACAAAAAATGCACAATATTACACCATAATAAATTGGAAAAAAAAGATTTACAAATAGATGGTGTGGACTATAAAGATAAAAAATGATAAAAAAAAGATAATATAACAATAATTAATATAATAAAAAATAATAATAATAATTTAGACAAAACTTATAATGTTTTATCAAAATTTCACTTTAACTTTACTGTAACCTGTCTAACAATAAACCTCAACCAATATATTCGTATTTGTAAAAAGCATTTTTGTTAATTAACACTGCATTGTCAAAAAGAATTGGAAATTTTTTATTTTTCACATCTCTGACAAAAGGACAAAAAAAAACTGTTTCTCATTATTATGAATAAAAACAATTATGTAAATTTTTGAACTCCTAAGCTTTTAAAACATCATTTTTGCCTCTTTTTAGCTCGTGTATAAGTGCCGAACCACCCCTGGTGCCCGATAAATTAAGCAAAAATTTTTTCAAAATATAACTCTTGAACCTAAAACTGCATCCTCTTTAGAAAAACGTCCCGTTATTTTATAAATTTGCTTGGGGCTCTGGTAAAAATCACCAAACCTCCCCACTATTTCATCAAAAACCCTTTTACAGTAAACATCAGGGGATACAAATTTGTTGGGCCTTTTTCAGGGATGGAGGCCATGGTGAGGGTGTCAGTCTTGCTGTCTGATAATGATGTTGGTTTAATTTCACTAACGCTATACCTGGGATTTTTTACTGGTCCATTTTTATGGACATTACCTTACTTTTTTCCCCTTTGTTGCTTTTAAAAGTACCCAAAATTTTCAAAAAAATACCTATCTATCACTAAAAAAGGAAAAAATTGTAATCCCAAGCCTACTATGGTTTAGTTTATTACTTTGCAGTTAGAGGCTACACTGTATTAATCCATATGAAACCCCGTTTTCAAGTGCTACCTATTAGGGCACAAAGGGCTTTTTAAATTTACTTTTTTTGGGCCAAATTACTTTGGAACCATTTCTGTACAGAAAAAAATTTTTCCAAAAAAAAAGTGGCATGCCCTGTTAAAATTTTGTGCCGAGCAATCACAAAATTTTTTCTTTAATATATTTTTTCATTTTTGACAAATTCACTTTATTCAGCTATATTATAATATATATATATAATATATTAAAATATATATATATAATATAATATAATAATATATAATCTATATAATATATAAATATAACTATATAACTTATATTATTATATATATATATAATATATAAATTATTATATATATAATTTATAAATTATTTTAAAAAGTATATATAATTTTATATATAATTTAGGGTTTTTTTAAAATATTATAAATAATTTTATAATGTATTAAAAATTTATTATATAATATGTATATTTTATGTTAATTTTTATATTATATATATATTTATTTATTATATATTTTTTTATTTATATATATATTTTTTTTATAAGTATATTAATTTAAAATATCTTTTTATTATATATGTATTATATATGTTTTTTTTTTTAAATAGATATTTTAATTTATATATGTTATATTTTTTATATATATTAAATTATATATTTATATAATTATTTTTATATATTATATATTTATATATTTATATATATTTTATAATTTTTATTTTAATATAATAATTTTAAATATAAAAAAATATTTAAAAAAAATAAAAATTTTATTTTAATATAATTAAAATATTAAAAATTTTTTTTTGAAATAACTTAAAATTTTTTTAAAAAATCAAAAAATTAAATAAA
>NW_023645222.1:5000-8252 GCF_015228065.2 Penaeus monodon | reverse complement strand
TTGAGGAGGACCCTAAATGACTTTTTTTCCTTTCTTTTGATGATTCGGGAAAATTATTAGGGTAACAATGATAATAATTACCTGAATCTTTTAACATGACAATAATGTGAAAAAAGTGGAATAAAGAGTTTTGGATAATTTTTGATGTTATGTATTTTTACTTTATCATTTTATTTTTTATTACATTTTTTACCCATTATTCCATTTTTATTATTTTATTATTATTTTATTATTTTTATATTATTTATTATTTTTTACTTTAATTTTTAGTAATAACAAATTTTAATTAAAAATAATGATAAAAAATAATGATTAAAAAAGGGTATTATTTTTATTTTTTATTGTTTTCTATTATTATTTTTTTTTTATTTTTATAGTTTAAAAAACATAAATAACTGCAAAAATTGCAATAATAATGAATTATTGAAAAAAGATGATAAAATTGCAATAATGATGATAATGATGAGATAATGATGTAATGATGTGATAACGATAATAATGATGAAATCATAAAATAATGATGATAAAAACGGGAATTGTGTCCATTAAAAAAAAAAAGGTAAAAAAAAAAAAAATCCAAAAGTCGAAAAAAGCGCAAAATCAGCAAAATATACCCTTTTTGGAGATACCCCAAATGACTTTTTTCCATTCATTGAGATTCTGGCAATTATTGGGGTAATAATGATAAAAATTTACCTGAATTTATTAATCATGACAAAAAGATGAAAAAAGTGAAAATAAAGAGAATTTGGAAACTTTTGATGATATTATAATTAATTATCTTATTTTATCTTTATTATCATTATTATCATTATTATAAATTTTATCTTACTTTTATTATTTTTTAAATTTTATTATTTTATTATAATATATTATTTTTTATTTTTAATTAATTTTTTATATTATTATTATTACTTAATTATTAGCATTTTTGCTAAAAAAATAAAACTGTAAAATAACAATAATAATAATAATAAGTAAATTATAAAAATACGAATTTTTATAATTTGTTTTTAAACCCATTTTTTTATATTACATTATTATTATTTTATGTAGTAAAATTGTAAAAAAATTATTATAACAGTAAAATTACAGTAAAAACGATTTTAATTTAAAATAATTTTAAAATAATGATTAAAAAAAAACGTTATTATTTTATTTTTATTGTTATTACATATTATTGTAGTTTTTATTAGTAAGATGTAAAAACATATATTATAAAACAATAATTGCAATAAAAATGATAATTTTTGCAATAATGATGATAAAAATTGCAATAATGAGAAATGATGAGAAATGTGATAATGAGAAATGATGAGATAACGATAAAATGATGATAATCATGAAAAAGATGAAATACGAGGAATTGTGTCCTATAAAAAAAAAGGTAAAAGAAAAAAAACCAAAGTCAAAAAAGCGGCAAAATTAGCGAAAATACCCTTTTGAGAGTGGGGACCCCAAAAAGGAGTTTTTTCCTTTCTTTTGGTTTGAGCAATTATATGTTTAAATAATAGTATTGAAAAAATTTAATTTTTAAAAACTACGATACAATAATAATAAGGAAAAAACAAAACAGTATGTAAATGTGAAAAAACAAAAAATTAATACATAATTTTTAAAAACCAAAAGTACTTTAAACCTTATTTTTTCAATTTCCCGGGAAATTTAGAATGAATAATAAAAAACATTATAAAGAGTTGTATAATTTTTCAGGATGAAGCATTTTCAGCTTCGTACTTTTATAGGTTATGCAGCCCCCCCCAAAAAAAAATAAAAATAAGATAAAAATTTATAATTATGTTGAAATTTTAAATTCTTTTATCATGCTTATTTTTTTTTTTTTTTTTCTTAGGGCCCTTTTCTTTTCTGTTTTCTTCGTATTATTGTATCGTATTTTTTTATTATTTTTGGTATTATTATTTTTTATTATATTATTAATATTATTTATTATTAATATTATTTATTAATTATTATATTATTTTTTATTATTTTATTTTTTTCGTATTATTATTATTATCTTTTATTATTATATTATTGATTGTTTAATTTTTCGTAATTTTTTCGGATCGGTTTTTTTCAGGGAAGATGGTTAAATTGCGATCATGCCCAAACTTTAAATTATTTTTAAAAGATTTGAAAAAATTTTAAATCACCCCCAAAGAATTACATTAGACCTTTTTGTTTTGGGGGCAAAATAAAAATTTTTTAAAAAAAAAAAAAAAAAAAAAAAAAAAAAAAAAAAAAAAAAAAAAAAAAACCAAAAAAAAAAAAAAACAAAGGGGCGAGAGAGTGTTTGATGCCAGGGTATTTTTTTCCCTTTAATTACTCTAAAAAAAAACATTTTGGAGAACGAAAAAATACCACAAGAAAAAAGGGAGCACACAGGTTCCCGTACACAAGAATAAAGGTGACACTGATAACTCTCATAAATTTTAAGGGAACGACTGTTAGTGAGAAAAAGGTCTTTGGGGGGGAAAATCGGTTTTTATGACGGGAAGAAGGGACTTTGGATGCCATATCGTGCTGAAATAAGGGGAAGAAAACTATAGAGAAATGTAGGCAACAGATCATTTGTGTATTCATAGACGTGAGGGAGAGTATGCGATCCCTGTATAGAGGAATCACTCTACTGCATGGGAGAAAAGATACGAAAAGTATTTTAAAGACTTAAAAGACGGGGGAACAGTAGTTCGGGTGCAGGGGGAACCACTAAGCCATTCACGGAAAGATGCGAAGAAGGGCAACGCCGTAGCAGACTTTTTATGAAGAATGGCGATCGAGCGGTGAAGGGGGAAAAACGTTTCAACAGCAGCGCACGGCGGGACGTCAGATTTTATCTCGGGGTATAAAAACCGATGGAAATTATTTTGTAACTATAATTATATTAGATATATAATAATATATATAATTATATATTATTATATATATATTTTATATATATATATATAGTATATCTGCATGTAGTATGTATGTATATATAAAAAACTTTTTCTTACTTTTTTTTAAATAAAAACAACAGTACAGGAAATTTTTGAAGAGGCAAGAAACCCACGACATTTCCCCTCAGTTTTAACGCAAAAACCAAATAAGAAGCACACGAGGGCCCGGGCCGCACCGGCGAAAAATTTTTGCCTGGCATCCCTAATAAACGGCGCTTCTCACGACACCCCTGGGAAATATGAAAGGCGAGATCATGTCGCTGATTTCGCAACCCCTTGTCGTCTTTACGGTGCCAGTTTAATCCTGAAATCG
>NW_023645221.1:0-8253 GCF_015228065.2 Penaeus monodon | reverse complement strand
TGGAAACCTTGGTTTCCCAAAAACAAAAAAAACAGGGCTTTTCCAAAAAAGGGTTTAAATTCGGTTTTTAGGGGGGGCTTACACCGAAGGGGGGCCAAGAAGGGGTTTTCCCGTTTAAAGGGGGAAATTTTTCGGGGGGGCTGGTGAAAACGGGGGGGTCGGGGGGGGGCCCGGGGCAATTGAGGGGAGCCCTTAAAAAGGGGGGAAAATTTTTTATTTTTAAAAAAAGTTTTTTTCCATTTAAACAATCCCCTTTTTTACTAGGGGGTTAAATTTTAAGATTAAATTTTTTTTTTTTAAAATTAAAAAAATTTTCTAGGGGGAAAAGAGAATAATTAAATTACTTCCCATAAAAAGTAAAAGGAAAAGGTGTAGAGATGGGGACCCAAAAAAGGGGCCCGGGGGTTCGGGGTTTTGGTTCGGGGTTTGGGGCCGACTTTTCCACTTTTTTTTTTCGGGTTGGGGAAACCTTCGACGAGGTTTAAGGGCAAAGGGCCCTGGGGGACCCCCCAAAATTTCCTTTTTAAACACCCAAAACTAAAATTGGGAATTTTTTTAACCTTCGTAAAAAACCATCACAAAAAACCCTTTAAACCAATTTATTATATAATTTATTATATTTTATAAAAAAATTTTTATATATTTTTATATATAATTTTATATATATAAATTTAATTATATTTTATAAATATATTTTTAATTTATTAAAATTTTACATATATATTCTAAAAATTTATATATATATTTTTATTTTTATAAAATTTAAAAATTTAAAATAAAATATTTTATTTTAAAATTTTTTTTGGTGTGGGGTTGTTTTTGTATGTTTTTTTGGTATTTTAGAAATGTTTTTGTATGTTTTTGTATGGGGGGTTTTTTCAAAAAATGTATTTTTTTTATGTTTTTTGAAATCAAATAACCCCTCTCCTTTTCCATCAAATTCTATTTTTTTAATTTTACCTGTCGTTCTCTTGCCCCTTTCTCTTCTCTTTAACCCTCCCTTCCCTCTCTCTCTTCCCCCTTTTCTCTTTTTCTCCCCTTCTTTTCTCTCTCTCTTCTTTTCCCCTTCTCCCCTCTCTCTCTCTCGTTCTCCTTAGGGAAATATCGGGCCCCAACCCTAAAAAAAGGCAGGTGGGGAAAAAAAGGCTAGTTTTTTTTTTTTTTTAACGGGAAAATGCAAAAGTGAAACCCTTTTTCAAATTTTCCCCAGTGTTTTGTGTTGGTATTCCCCAAAGTAAAATTTGGGGGAAAAAAAATTTTAAAAAGGATTTTTTTTTTTTTTTTGGTTTTTTGGGGGTTTTTCTCACTGGGAATTTTAAAAAATTTTTTTTTTTTTTCCTTTTTTAAAATTTATAAAAATTTTTTTAAATATATATTTAAAAAATATATATTTTTTATTTTATAGATAAAATATATATTTAAAATATTTTTAATTTATTAAACATATATATGTAAATTAAAAAATTTTTTAATTTTATTTTTAATAAAAATATATATATTATATATAAAATTTATTTTAAAAATTTTTATTTTAAAAATATATATTTTTTCCCTTGGTTTTGTATTTTTATTAAGGGTTTTTATATCATATAATATATAAAAATTAAAATTTTAAAATAAAATATTTTTAATTTTAAATTTTTATATTAAAAAAAAATAAAATATTTATATAAAATATTTTTATTTGGGGGTGTTTTGTTATTTTGAGAAAAAATTTTTTTTAATATAAAATATATTTTTAAATATAATTTTAAAATTATTTTAAATATATATTTTATAAAAAAAGTATAAAAATTATTTTTATAAAATATATATATTTTTTTAAAATATATATAATAAAAAATTTATATATATTAATACTTGTTTTATTTTTTAACATTTTTAATTTTTTTATAAAATATATTTTTAAAATTAAAAATATTTTAATATTTTTAAATATATTTTTAAAATATATATTTTAAAATATGTAAAAATTTATATTTATATATTTTTATATTTGTATATTTTAAAATATAAAATTTTAATATTTTAAATAAAAATATATATTTTATTTTTAAATTTTTATTATTTTTACTTTTTAATTATTTTATAAAAATATATATATTTTGGAAACTTTTTAATATTTTATTTTATATATATAATTTTAAATAAAATAAATAAATTTTAATATAAATTATAAATGTATGTTTTATTAATACCCAAAAAAAGGGGAAAATTTTCCCCCCCAAAAAAAAAAAAATAAAAATGGGGGAAGGGGGCTTTTTTTTAAAGGGGGGTTTTATTTAAAATTTTTTTAAATTTTAAGGGTTTTTAAAAGGGTTTTTTAAAAAATTTTATACAAAAAAAATTTTAATTTTGTTAATTCTTAGCTATTTTTTAAATTTTCGAATTTAGTATATCTATCGGGGGGAAAAAAAAATTTTTATTTCGTTGTAAAAAGAAATATGAAAGGGAAAGGGAAAACAAAAAAAAAAAAAACAAAAAAATTTTGTGATAAATTATATATATATATTATATTTTATATATAAAATTATATAAATATAATTATATTATATATTTTTTTTTTTTTTGGTTTTTTTTTTTTTTTTTTTTTTTTTAAAAATTTGGGGAAAGGGGACAAAATATGGGAAACCATTTGATGCCCGTAGAAGGAAAAAAATTAAAAAGGGGATTTTGCAAAAAACCCTTTTTCCCCAAAACTTTGAAAAATTTAAATGGGGGGTTGAAAAAAGTTTAAAATTTTAAAGTGCGGTTTAAACCTTTTTTATCTTTTATTTTTTTTTTTTTATTTTTTTTGTTTTTAAATTTTGGGTTAGGGGGGGGGGGACAGTTTGGGCCCTTTTAAAACCCCAAAAAAAAAAAACAGATTTTTGAAAAATTTCATTTTTTTCCCTTTTTTTTGTTTTTTGTCCCCGAGGGATTTTCTTTTTTTTAATTTTTAACCCCGGGCTTAAAAAAAAAAAATATATTTTTATTTTTATATATTTATAAATTATAAAAATTTTATATAAAATTATTTATATATAAAAAACCTTTAAAATAAAATTTTTTATTTTGTTTTTTATATTTATTTTAAATTTTATATATATATATATATATTAATATTTTATATATATATATAATATATAGGTTTTATTATATACATTTTTAATGGGGGCCCTTAAAATATATATATATACATATAATATATATATTTTAAAATAAAAAATATATATAAAAATATATATACTATAAAAATATTATATTTTAATTTAAATATTTTAACAAATAAATTTTTTTATATATATATATATAAAATTGAAATTTTAAATTATTAACAAAATCCCCAAACAAAACGTACATTTTTATATTTTTTTAAAATTGTATTTTTTGTTTTCTTTTTTTTTCTTTCGTCTTTTTACCCACTTTTTTTTGGGGTTTGGGGGGAAAAATTATGATAATTTTTTCAAAAATTAAAAAACCACTTTTAAAAAATTTTCTTTTTAGTTGAAAAATTTATCAGGGGCCCACATTAATTTTTTCCCTATTTTTCATTTTTTGGGTTAAAAAACCTTTTGTTATTATTTTACCCAACCCCATAACTTTACCCCCAAAAATTACCCCCAAAAAATTGTTATTATTTTTTTTTTAATAAAAAATGTTTCATTTTTTATTGTTAAACCTTTATTAAAAAAAAGGGGCCTTCTTTTTTTCATTATTATGGGGGTTTTAAAAGGCGTTATGATCTAAAAGGGTTATATGAATTACCATTGCTTTACTGTATTTTAAACACCCCACCCCCCAACACCCCCCACAAACAACCCCCACACACCCCACACACACAACACATACCCACAAAACACACACACACACCACACACAACACATACATTAATAAATAAAATATATATTTTTAAAATTAAAATTATTTTATATATTTTATATATGTTTTGAAATTTTTTCTTTTTTTTTTTTTAAAAGGGGTGGGTTTCCCCATTTTTCAAAAGGGGGGGCCTTTTGGGTCCCCCAAAAATGATATTTAAATTTTGTATTTTTTCCAGGGGTTGGGGATCCCTTTGGAAGTGGGGTTTAGGGTAGAGTCCCTATTTTTCCTTTTCCAAACGGAAAAAAAGGGGCCGGGGTGGTTTTTTTTTTTTTTTTGGGGTTAATCATTCTCTCTTTTTTAACCGGGCTTGGGACAAGCACTTGACTTGGGCTGCCTTGGCCCCCCGGGGGCTAGGTTGGCCAAAAAAAGGGGGGCCCCCCCCCGGGGGAAAAAATTTTTGGGGGGGTTTTTTTTTTTTGGACCCCTTTTTCCCCGGGGTTTCCCCGGGGTTCCAAAATTTTTTGGGGGGGGGCCTTTTCCTTTTTTCCCCCCTTTTTTTTTTCCCCCTTTTTTGGGGGGTTTTTTCCCCCCCCCTTTTTTAAAAAAAAATTTTTTTTTTTTTAAAAAAAAAAAGGGGGGGGGGCCCCCCCCTTTTTTCCCGGGGGGTTTTTTTAAAAACCTTCCCAAAAAAAAGGGGGGGGGGGGGGGGTTTTTTTTTTTTTTGGGGGGGTTTTTTTTTTTGGGGGGGATTTTTTTTTTTTTTTTTTGGGGGGGGGTTTTTTTTTGGGGGGGGGGGTTTTTTTGGGGGGTTTTTTTTTTAAAAAATTTCAACCCCCTTTTTTTAAAAAAAAAAAAAAAAAAAAAATTTGGGGGGGGAAAAAAAAAAAAAAACCTTTTTTAAAAAAAAATTTTTTTTTAAAAAACCCCCCAAAATAAATTTTTTTTTTTTTTTTTTTTTTTCCATTTTAAAAAAAAAAAAAAAATTTTTTTTTAAAATTTTTTTTGGGAAAGGGGGGGGGTTTTTTTTTTTTTTTTTTAAATTTTTTAAAAAAAAAAGGGGTTTTTTTTTTTTTTATAAAAAATAAAAAAAAAGGGGGGGAACCCCCCCCCCCCAAAAAAAAAAAAAACCCCCCAAAAAAAACCCCCCCCCCCAAAAAAAAAAAAAAACCAAAAAACCAAAAAAAAAAAAACCCCCCCCCCCCCAAAAAAAAAAAAAAAAAAAAAAAAAAAAAAAAAAAAAAAAAAAAGGGGGTTAAAAACCGGAAAAAGGGGAAAAAAAAAAGGGGTTTAAAAGAGGAAAAAATTTTTATTGAAAAAAAAAAAAAAAAAAAAGGGGGGGAAAAAAGGGGGAAAAAAAAAAAAAAACCCGGGGGGGGGAAGGGGGGGGGGGGAAGGAAAAAGGAAAAAAAAAAGGGGGAAAAAAAAGGGGGAAAGGGGGGGGGAGAGAGAGAGAGGGGGGGAAGGGGGAAAAAAAGAGAGGGGGAAAGGGAAAAAGGGGGGGGGGAAAAAGGGGGGGGGGGAAGGGGGAAAGGGGGGGGGAAAGGGGGAGGGGGGGGGGGGAGGAAAAAAAGGGGGGGGGGAAGGAAAAAAAAAAAAGGGGGGGGGAAAAAGGGGGGAAAAAAAAAAAAGGGGAAAAGGGGGGGGTTTGGGGGGGGGGGGGGGGGGGGTTTTTGGGGGGGGGGGGGGAAAAAAGGGGGGGGGGAAAGAGGGGGGGGGGGGGGGGGGGCCCTTTAAAAAATTATTTTTTTGGGGAAAAAAAAAAAATTTTGGGGGGAAAAAAAAACCCCCAAAAAAAAATTTTTTTTAAAAAAAAAACGAAGGAAAAAAAAACCCCCCCCCCCCAAAAAAAAAAATTTTAAAAAACCCCCCCTTTTTTTTTTTTTGGGGGGGGGGAAAAAAAAAAAAAACCAAGGGGGAAAAAAAAAAAAGGGGAAAAAAAAAAGGAAAAAAAAAAGGGGAAAAAAAAAAAAAAGGGGGGAAAAACCCCCGGGGGGGGGGGAAAAAAAAGGGGAAAAAAAAAAAAAAAAACCGGGGAAAGGGGGGGGGGAAAAAGGGAAAAAGGGGGGGAAAAAAAATTTTTTTTTTTAAAAAAAAAAAAATTTTGGGGAAAAAAAACCTTTTTCCCCCAAAAAAATTAAAAAAAAAGGGAAAAAAACCCCCCCCCCATTTTAAAAAAACTTAAAAAAGCCCAAAAAAAATTTTAAAAAAATTTTGGGGGGGAAAAAAAAAAATTTTTTAAAAGGGGGTTTTTTTTGGGGTTTTTTTTTTTTTTTGGGGAAAAATCCGGGGGGTTTTGGGGGAAAAAATTTTTTAAAAAAAAAAAAAAAAAAGGTTTTTTTTCCGGGGGAAGGGGTTTTTTTTAGGAAAAAAGGGGGGGGGTTTTTTTTTTTAAAAAAAATTTTTTTTTTTTTTTAAAAAAAAAATTTTTTAAAATTTTTTTCCCCCGGAAAAATTTTAATTTAAAAAAAAAGGGAAAAAATTTTTAAAAAAAAAAAAAAAAAAAATTTTTTTTTGGGGGGGAAAATTTTAAAAAAAATTAAAAAAAAAAAAAAGGAACCCCGGGTGAGGGAAAAAAAAAGGGGAAAAGGAAAAATAAACCAAAAACACCCACCACAAAACACACAACAACAACCACCCAAAAAACCAAAAACCCCAAAAAACACCCAAAAAAAAAAAAAAAAAAAAGAAAAACAAAAAAACGAGGAGAAAGGGGGGGGAGAAAGAAGAGAGGAGGGAGAGGGAGAGAAGAGGAGGGGAAAGGGAAAGGAAAAGGAGGGGGGGAGGGGAGAGAGGGGAAGGAAAGGGGGAGGAGAAAAAGGGGGGGGAAAGAGAAGGGAAAGGGGGGAAGGAGAAGAAAGAGGAGAGAGAGGGGGAAAAGAGAAAAAAAAAAGTGATAAAAAGGGGGAGAGTTTTGTAGACTGCAAAAGAAAAAAGCAGTTCCCAGACATATACATGCCAAATACGTTATAGATACGGGGAGGGCCCACGTACTATGCTGTCAGCTTCCAAAGGAAAACGGAAAAAAATCTGTAACAGCAGCCATAACAGTATAATTTCATTTTAAGAAACAGTTAAAAAAAATTTTTCTGGACCTTTTTTCAAAAACAAAAAAAAAAAAAAAACTTTCTTTTTTTTTTAGCGGGTTTACAGAAGATGTCGTTGAAAAGGGCAGGAAATTTTTAATAATATTATTTTTTTGGGACTCCAAACCCCCCAAAAATGTCCACCTGCCAAAAAAGCCCCACCTCTTCTCTCCCCCCTCTCTCCCCTTTCCCTCTCCCCCTTTCTCTTTTCTTCTCTTTTTTCCCTCTCTTCTCCTCTCTTTTTTCTCTCTTTCTCCCCCCCAACACAAACCCCACCACACAAATAAACGTCAAAAAAAAATTTCCCTTTATCTCTCGCACATGCACTTTTGCCCTTTTTTCTTTTCACACCAGGGGGATTCTTGTATTTCTAAAAAAAAAAATTTTTGGAAAGGGGGCCATAACTTCCCCACCCCAAAAAAATAGTTAAATTAAAAGGAAATGGCCGGGGGGTTTCCCTCAATATAAAAAAATTTTTATTTTGTTTTTATTTTTGGGTGTTTTTTTTTTCCCGGGTGCCCCTTTCTTTCGAATGCAGGGGAAAAGGGAAAAGGCAAAAAAAAAGAAAAAAAAAAAAAAAAAAAGAAAAAAAGAAGAAAAAAAAAAATTTTGAGAAAAAGGCTAATGACATGTAAACTCCTCTTTTGCGGTGCGGTTTTGAGGGGGGCCGGCCCCGCCCCCCCTGGGCTGGGGTCCGGGCCTTGTGGGGGCTGCCCTTGCTTCAGTACCCCCCCCCGCGGTTTCCCTCTGGGGCTTATAACGAGGCCGGGGTTTTTTTGGGTGTGGGGGCCTGGAGAGCCCCGCGGGGGCTTTCCCTCAGAAAGGGCGGAGGTGACCCTCCCCTGCCCACCCCCCCCCCCTGCCCCCCTTTTGGCCTGGTGGGGGCCCTACCCTTCCCGAAGCCTTAACAAAAACCCCGGGTTTTTCTCGCCCTCCCCTCCTAAAACCTCCGGGAGTGATGGCTTCCCCCGCACAGACCCCCCCGACACGGAAAACCCAAAAAGGCAAAAAAAAAAAAAAAAAAAAAAAGATTTTTTCCCAAAGTACTGTAGTTTTTCAAACTTTTTTTTTTTTTTGTAAAATTTATAGAGGGGGGAAAACCCTACCTCTGTCCTGTTCTGAAGGGGGCCCCATGTACACGATTTGGCCCCCATGTCTTTGAAATGGAAGATCAGAGACTTTTCTGTGCCGTGGCGATATCAAACTCCTTCATAGCCCCCACAAGATTTGGTCCTCGGCTTTTTGGTTTCATTTTTTTCCGTTTGCCCCTTTTTTTCCCAGTTTGGGGGAGTCCATGGGTGTCTCTCGCATTTTTTGTTAAGGGGCAATTTTTCTTATGGATTTTTACACAGCAGGGCTATGTGAA
>NW_023645219.1:0-36679 GCF_015228065.2 Penaeus monodon | reverse complement strand
CCACTAGCATTATTATTATTATACTTATACTTATTATATTATGTTATTATACAGATATAATAGATTTTTTGGCAATGATATAATAAATAAGATAATAGTAATAATAATAATCAAAATAGTATAATAATAATAATAATTAATAATAATAATAATAATTAATATAATAATAATAAAATAATTTTAATACTATTCAAAAGGTTATCAAAATTCTCTTTTTTCTCACTTTATCATTCATTATTGTTATTGATCAATACAATTCTGGTAATATTATATTATAAACCCTAATAATTGCCGAAACACCAAAGAAATCGAAAAAACGTCATTTGGAGTATACTCTCAAAAGGGCTATATTTCGCTAGATTTGCCCGCGCTTTTTTTCGACTTTGGGAAAGTTTTTCTTATACCTTTTTTATATTATATATGGACACAATTCCGTTATTATCATCATCATTGTCATGATTATCATCAGTATTAGCGTTATCATCATCATTATCATCATTATCTCATACATCATAATTATCATCATTATAGTGCAATAATTTATTACATCATATTGCAAATTTTATCATGATTATTGCAATATTGGAGTTATAGTATATATTTTTGCAATTAATAATAATAACCCACAAATAAATAATAGTCTACATAACAAATAATAATAAGAAACTAACCGATTTTATACAAATTTATATTATTATTCTTAATTAGTATTCGTTATTACCTGTGAATTAGTACTGTGTTATACTAATTATTTTGCCAATTAGACTACCAGGTAAAAATAATAATAATGATAAAATAAACAATAATAATTACTAATAACAATATTATAATCCACTAGCATTATTAATTAACTTATATTAGTATATTAATGTTATTAACAGATATATAGATTTTTGGCAATGATTATAATAATTAAGATAATAGTAAAATAATAATAATAATAATACTAATAAAAATAATAATAATAATAATAATAATACTAAAATAATAATATAATAATAATAATAAATAATTTAATAATATTAGAATGTTATCAAAATTCTCTTTATTCGCACTTTTATCATCATTATTGTTATGATTAATACAATTCTGGTAATTATTATTAATTATTACCCTAATAATTGCCGAAAAATCACAAAGAAAGACAAAACGTCATTCTTGGAGTTATACTCTCAAAAGCTATATTTCGCTAGATTTTTGCCGCTTTTTTCGACTTGTGGGAATGTTTTTCTTAACCTTTTTATATTATATATGGACACAATCCTGCTATTACTCATCACATTATCATTGATTATCATCAGTATTATTCGGTATCATCATCCTTATCATCTATCATAATCATTATCATCAATCATTATCATCATTATTGCAATTATTATCACACATTTTGCAATTGTTATAATTATTATTGCAATTATGGAGTTATAGATATATTTTTGCACTAATACAATAACCACAACAATAATAATAGTAATAACAATAATAATAACAAAATAACGATTTTATAATAATTATTTATATCATTATCAATTAGTATCGTTATTACTGTAATTATTACTGTTAAATAATTATTTTTGCAATATACTACCAGTACAAATAAATAATAATGATAATAATAACAATAATAATACTAATAACAAATATTATAACTACTAGCATTATTATTATTATATCTGATTTATTATTATTATTTATTGTTATTATGTTACGATATAATAGATTTTTTGGCCAATGATACTAATAATTAAGATTAATAATAATAATAATAATAATTAATAATAATAATTAATAAAAATAATAATATAATAATAATAATAATAATAATATAATAATTTTAATAATATCAACTGTTTATCAAAATTCTTTTATTCTCACTTTTATCATCAGTATTTTTATGATTAATACAATTCTGGTAATATTATCCGTATTACCCTAATAAATTGACGAAATCACCAAAGGAAATCGAAAAAAACGTCATTTTGGAGTATACTCTCAAACGGCTATATTTCGCTAGATTTTGCCGCTTTTCGACTTTTTGGCAATGGTTTTTCTTAGACCTTTTGTATATTATATATGGAACAATTCCTGTTTTTATCATATCATTAATCATGATTATCATCATTATATCGTGATCATCGTTAACATTTTCAACCACATCATTATATCATTATCATCATCATCATCATCATATCATCATTATTGCAACTTATTACACATTATTGCCAATTGATTTCATTATTATTGCAAATGATTGGAAGTTATTAGTATATTTTTTGCAATATACTAAATAACCACAAAAATAATAATAGTCTGTAATAACAAATACTAATAACAATAATAACGATTTTATAAGAATTATTTATATCATTATCTTAAGTAGTATCGGTATTACGGTAATTATTGACTGTTATAATAATATTTTTGCAATATACTAACAGTTACAAATAATAATAATATAATAATAACAATAATAAATACTAATAACAAAATGTATAACCACTTAGCATTATTATTATTATTACTTATACTTATATTATTATTGTTTATTATTACAAGGATATAATAGATTTTTTGGGCAATGATACTAATTAATAAAGATAATAGTAATAATATAATAATAATCATAATAATAACTTCTTAAAATAATAATAATTAAGAATAATAATAATAATAATAATAATTTTAATAATATTCAAATGGTATCAAACATTCTCTTATTCTCACTTTTCTCATATTATGTTATGATTAAACAATTCTGGTAATTATCTCAGTATACCCTAATAAATTGCCGAAAATCACAAAGAAATCGAAAAAACGTCAGTTTGAGTATACTCTCAAAAGCTATATTTCGCTAGATTTTTTGCCGCTTTTTCGGACTTTTGGGAACGGGTGTCTTATACCGTTTTTTCTATATATATGGACAAAAATTACTGTTATTTCATCATCATTCCTTATTCTGATACATTCATTATTATCGTTATAATCATCATTATCATCATCATTATCATCATTTTTTTATTGCAATTAATATCCTCTTTATTGCAATTTTGTTATCATTTATTATTGAATTATTGGAGTTATAGTAATATTTTGCAATAATACTAATAACCACAAACAATAATAATAGTAATTAACAATAATAAATAAACAATAATAAACGAGTTTATAATAATTATATATCCATTATATTAATAGTATCGTCTTACTGTAATTATATGTTATAATAACTATTTTTGCAATTATACTACCAGTACAAATATATAAAATGATAGAATAACACATAATAATTACTAATAACAATTTCAACCACTGCATATTATTAATATATTAGACTTATATTATTATGTGATTATACAGATATAATAGATTTTTGGAATGATACTAATAATTAAGATAATAGTAATAAGGATAATAATAATAATAATAATAAGAAAATAATAATAATAATAATAATAATAATAAAATAATAATAATAATAATAATTTAATAATATTCAAATGTTATCAACAATTCTCTTTATTCTCACTTTTATCATCCATTTGTTATGATTAATACAATTCTGGTAATGTATATCATATTTACCTAATAATTGCGAAGATCACCAAGAAATCGAAAAAACGTATTTTGGAGAGTATACTCTCAATAGCTATATTTCGACTAATTGCCGCTTTTTCGCTTTTGGGAAGCTTTTATTATACCTTTTTTATATAAGATGGTACACAAGTCCTGTTATTGTCATCATCATTAATCATGATTATCATCATTATTACGTTTTTATTCTCATCATTATCATCATTATCATAATTATCATCCTCATTATCATTCATTATTGCAATTATTATTCATCATTATTGACATTGTTATCATTATTATTGCCAATTATTGGAGTTATCGTATATATTTTTGCAATACTAATAATAAACCACAAAATAATAATTAGTAAAACAATATAATAACAATAATAAAAACATTTTATGAATAATATTTAGATCATTATTTAATTAGTCTCGTTATTACTGTAATATTATATATAAAATATTTTTGCAATTATAATACCAGTGACAAATAATAAAATGATAATAATAACAATAATAATACTAATAAAACAATATTATAAACCACTAGCATTATTATTAATATACTTATACTTATTCGATTATTGTTATTATTCCAGAATATAGATTTTTGGCAATGTTCGATACTAATAATTAAGATAATAGTAATAATGTAATAATAATAATAAATAATAATATAATATAATAATAATAATAATAATATACTAATAATAATAATAATAATAATAATTTAATAATATTCAAATGTTATCAAATTCTCTTATTCTCACTTTTATATCATTATTTATGAGTAATACAAGTATGGTAAATTATTATCATTATTACCCTAATAATTGCGAATCACAAAGAAAATCGAAAAAAAACGTCATGTTGGAGTATTCTCTCAAATAGCTATATTCGCTAGATTTTGCCGCTTTTTCGACTTTTGGGATGCTTTTTTATACCTTTTTTATATTATAATGGGACACAACTCCTGTTATGATCATCATCATTATCATGGCATTATCATCATTATTATCGGTTTCATCATCATTATCAATTATCATTCATTATCATCATCATTATCATCATTATGCAAATTATTTCATCATTATTGCAATTTTATCATGAGTATTGCAATTATTGGGAGTGTTATAGTAATATATTTTTGCAATAATACTAATTAACCACAAACAATAATAATAGTATAACAATAATAAAATAACAATACTAACGTATTTTATAATAATTATTTATCGTCATTATCTTACTTAGTATCGTTATGATTGTAATTATTACTGTTATAATAATTATGTTGCAATTATAATACAGAACAAATAATAATAAGATTAAGAATAAACAATAATAATACTAATAACAAATATTATAAACCACTAGCATTAGGATATTATACTTCTACTTATTATTCTTTATTGTTTATTATTACAGATTAATAGATTGTTTGGCAATGATACTAATAATAAGATAATAGTATATGAATATATAAATAATAATAATAAAATAACAAAATAATAATAATTTGTAAATAATACTAATAATTTAAATAATATTCAAATGTTATCAAAATTCTCTTATCTCACTTTTATCATTTCATTTAGTGTTATTGATTTAATTACAATTCTGGTAGTATTATCATTATACCTAATAATTGCCCCGGAAACATCACCAAAGAAATCGAAAAAACTCATTTGGAGTATACTCTCAAAGGTATATTTCGCTAGATATTTGCCGCTTTTTTCGACTTTGGGAATGTTTTCTATACCTTGTTTTAATTATATGGGACACAATTCCTGTTATTATCAAATCATAATCATGATATCATCATTATTATCGTTATCATCATCATTATCATCATTATCATATCTTTATCATTATGGCAATCATTATCATCAGTATTGAAGTGTTACAGATTATTGCAATGTATTGGAGTTATAGGATATATTTTTGCAATAATACTAATAACACTACAATAATAATAGTAATAACAATTATAAGAACAATAATAACGATTTATAATAAGTATTATATCATTATTCTTAATTAGTATCGTATTTTCTGTAACTATTACTGTTATAATAATATTTGTGCAATTATACTACCAAGTACAAATAATAATAATGATAATAATAACAATATAATACTAAGAACAATTTTATAACCACTAGCATTATTATTATATACTTCTATACCTGATTATTTATTATTGTTATTATTACAGATATAAAGATTTTTTGGCAAGATACTAATAATTAAGCTAATGTATAATTAATAATAATAATAATAATAATAATAATACTAATAATATTAATAATAAATAATAATAAATAATAATAATTTTAATATTATTCAAATGTTATCAAAAATTCTCTTTATTCTCATTTTATCACATTTGTTAGATTAATACCTCTCTGGTAATGATTATCATTATTAACTCCTAATTAATGCACGAAATCCACCAAAGAAATCGAAAAAAACGTCATTTTGGGAGTATACTTCTCAAAAGGATATATTTCGCTAGATTTTGCGCCTTTTTCGACTTTTCGGAATTGTTTTTCTTATACCTTTTTTATATTATATATGGACCACAATTCCTGTTATTATATCTCATTATTCATGATTATCAGCATTATATAATTATCATCATCAGTATCAATCATTATCATAATTAGCATCATCATTCTATCATTATGCAATTATTATCACATTATGCAATGTTATCATTATTATTGCAATTATTGAGTTATAGTATATATTTGGGCAATAAATACTAATAAACCACAAACAATATATAATAGTAACTTTAATAACAATAATAATAACAATAATAAACGATTTTAATAATAATTATTGATATCATTATTCTAATTAGGTACGTTATTACTGTATTATTACTGTATAATAATTATTTTTGCAATAATACTACCAGTACAAATAAGAATAATGATAAAATAACAATTAATAATACTCATAACAATATTCTAACCCACTAGGCATTTATTATTCTTATACTTATACTTATTAGTATTATTGTTATATTACAGATAAAATAGATTTGTTGCAATGATACTAATAATTAAGGTAATAGTAATAATAGTAATAATAATAAGAATAATATAATAAAATAATTTTACATGATATTCGTTTATCAAAATTCTCCTTATTCTAATTTTATCATCATTATGTTATGATTAATACCAATTCTGGTACTATTATCATTATTACCCTAATAAATTGCCGAAAATCACCAAAGAAATCGAAAAAAAAACGGCATCTTTGGAGTCACTCTCAAAAGGCTATATTTCGCAGATTTTGCCGCCGCTTTTTTCGACCTTGGGGAATTTATTTCTTTTACCTTTTTGATATTAGATATGGACAACAATTCCTGTTATTAACATTCATCATATCATGATTATCATCATATTATCGTTATCATCATAATTATCATCATATCATCATATCATCATCTTATCATTGCATTAGTTAATTATTATTATCATGAGCAATGTTATAATTATTATTGCAATTAGTGGAGTTTCTATAGTATATATTGTGAAGAATACTAATAACCACAACAATAATAATTAGGTTAATAACAATAATAATAACAATAATAAACGATTTTCATAATAATAATTTATATCATTATCTTAATTAGTATCGTATTACTGTAATTATATTACTGTTATAATAATTATTTTTCAATTATATACCAGTACAAATAATAATAATGATAATAATAACAATACTAATAAGATAACAAATGATAAAAAATAGCATGATTATTATTAACTATACTGATTATTATTATTGTTATCATTACCAGATAATGATTTTTGGCAATGATACTAAAATTAAGATAATAGTAATTAATAATAATAATAATATAATAATAATAATAATATAATATATATAATAATAATAAAATAAATAATAAATAATAATTTTAATAATATTCAAATGTTTTTTATCAAAATTCTCTTTATTCTCACTTTTTATCATCATTATTGTTAGATAATACAATTCTGGTAATTATATATTATTACCTAATTAATTGCCGAAATCACCAAAGAAATCGCAAAAAAACGTCATTTTGGAGTATACTTCTCAAAAGGGCTATATTTCGCTAGATTTTGCCGCTTTTCGACTTCTGGGAAGTTTTTCTTTATACCTTTTTATATTATATAGGACACAATTCCGTTATTATCTCACATTATCATGATATCATCATTATTACCGTTATCATCTCCTATCACAATTATCATCATTATCATCATCATTATCATCAATTATGCAATTATATCATCATATTGGCAAGTGTTATCTTGATTATTGCAATTCTTGGAGTTATAGTATCTATTTTTTGGCCCAAAATACTAATAACCAACAAACAATAATAATAGTATAACAATAATAATAACAATAATACGATTTTATAATAATTTTATCTCATTCTAATTAGTATCGTATTACTGTAATATTACGGTTATAAAATGATTTTGCAATTTAGTACTACCAGTACAAAATAATAATAATGATAATATACCAATAATATACTAATAACAAATTATAAACCAATAGCATTATTATTATTATACTTATACTATTATTATTATGGTTATTATTACAGTATAATAGATTTTCTGGCAAGATACTAATTCTTAATTAATCAGTAAAATAATAATAATAATAATAATTAATGATAATTAATAATAATAATAATAATTAATAATAATATAATAAATAATTAATAATTTTAATGTATTCAAATGTTATCAAAATCTCTTTATTCTCATGTATCATCATTATGTTATGATAATACAACTGGTAATTTATTATCATTATTACAATAATAATTGCCGAAATCACCAAAGAAATCGAAAAAAACGTCATTTTCGAAGTATACTCTCAAAAGGCTATTATTCGCTAGATTTTGCCGCTTTTCGGGACTTTTGGGAATGTTTTCTTATACCTTTTTATATTATATATGGACAAATTCCTGTTATTATCATCATCATATCATGATTTATCATCATTATTATCATTATCATCATATTATCATCATTCTCATCATCATTATCATCATGATTGCAATTTATTATCATCATATTGCAATTTGATCATATTATTGCAATATATTGGAGTTATAGTATATATTTTTGCAATAATACTACATAACCACAACAAGAATAATAGTAATAACATAATATAACAATAATAACGAATTTTATAATAATATTAGCTCATTATCTTAATTAGTATCGTATTACTGTAAATATACTGTTTAATAATTATTTTTGCAATATACTACCAGTTACAAATAATTATATAATGATAATAATTAATAAACCATAATAAGTACTAATAACAATATTATAACCACTAGCCTTATTATTATTCTACTTTTACTTATTATTATTATTGTTATTATTAACAGATATAATAGATTTCTGGCAATAGATACTAATAAATTAAGATAATAGTAATAATAAGAATAATAATAATATAATAACAAAAATAACATAATAATAAAAATAATAATAATAAATAAAATAATAATATAATAAGAATTTTAATAAATATTCAAATGTTATTCAAAATCTCTGTATTCTCACTTTTATCTCATTATTGTTATGATTCAACAATTCTGGTAATTATATCATTATTACCCTACTAATTGCCGAAATCACCAAAGAAAAGGAAAAAAATCGTCATTTTCGAGTATACTCTCAAAAGGCTATATTCGCTAGATTTGACGCTTCTTTTTCGACTTTTGGAATGTTTGGTTTTTTTTTTTCCCTTTTATACCTTTTTATCTTATATATGGACCACAATTCCTGTATTACATCATCATTATCATGATTATCATCATTATGATCGTTATCATCATCATTATCATCATTATCATCATATCATCATCATTATCATCATTATAGCAATATTATACATTATTGCAATTGTTTATCATTATTGCAAATTATTGGAGTTATAGTATATATTTTTGCAATAATACTAATTAACACACCAATAATAATGAGTAATAACAATAATAATAACAATATAACGATTTTATAATAATTATTATATCATTATCTTAATTAGATCGTTATTACTGTAATCTATACTGTTATAATTAATGATTTGTGCAATTATACTTACCAGTAAAAATAATAATAATGATAATAATAAGAAAATAATACTAATAACCAATATTATAACCACTAGCAATCTTTTACTATACTCTTACTTATTATTATTATTGTATTATTACAGCGATAATAGATTTTTTTGGCAATGATACTAATAATTAAGATAATAGTAATAATAAATAATAATAATAATTATAATAATACTAATAATAATAATTATGATAATAATAGCAATAGAAATATATAATAATAGTAATAATAATAACAATGATAATAATTTTAGGGATATTCAAATGTTATCAAAATTCTCTTATTCTCAATTTTAGCATCATTATTGTTATGATAATAGCAATTCTGGTAATTATTAATCATTATTACCCTAATAATTGCCGATGAATCACAAAGAAATCGAAAAAACAAACTCATTTCGGAAGTATACTCTCAAAAGGCTATATTTCGCTTAGATTTGCCGCTTTTTGAATTTGGGAATGTTTCAGACCTTTTTTATATATTATATAGGGGACACAAATTCCTGTTATTATCATAAGCCTATCTGAGTATCATCATTATTATCGTTTATCATCATCATTATAATCATTATTATCATTAAAATTTTTCCCCAAATTTTTTCATCTTATCATTATTATTGCAATTATTATTCATCATTATGCAATTGTTATCATTAATTATTTGCGCAGTATTGGAGTTTATACGTATTATATTTTGCATAATACTAATAACACAACAATAATTAATAGTAATAACCAATAATAATAACAATAATAACGATTTTATAATACTTATTTATATCATTATCTTAATTAGGATCGTTATTATGGAATTATTACTGTATAATAATGATTTTTACAATTATACTACCAGTACAAATAATAATAATGATAATAATAACAATAATAATTACTAAAAAACAATATTATAACCACTAGCATTTTATTATGATACTTATACTTATTATGTATTATTGTTATTATTACAGGATATAATAGATTGTTGGCAATGCTACTAATAATTAAGTAATAGTAATAATAATAATAATATAATAAATAAAATAATAATAACAATAATAATAATAATACTTACTAATAATAATAATAATAATAATTTTAATAAATTCAAATGTTATCAAAAATTCTCTTTTATTCTCACTTTATCATCAGATGTGATGATTAATCCAATTCTTGTAATTATTATCATTATACCCTAATAATTGCCGAAAATCCCCAAAGAAATCGAAAAAAACGTCATTTTGGCAGTATACTCTCAAAAGGCTAGTATTGCGCTAGGATTTTGCCGTTTTTCGACTTTTGGAATGTTTTTCTATACCTTTTTTATTTTATATATGGACACAATTCCTGTTATTATATATAATCATTATCAGTAATTTATCTATCTATTTGTATCACGTTTATCATTTTAGTCATTTTTAGCATCATCAATTATCATCATTATGCAATTATGATAATCATTATTGCAATGTTATCATTATTATTGCAATTATTGAGTATTGTATATTTTATTTTGCTAATAAGACTAATAACCCCAACAATAATAATAGTAATATACAATAATAATAACAATAATAACGATTTTAAAGTAATTTATTTATATCAATTATCTTATTAGTATCGTTATTACTGTTAATTATTTTTGTACTATTTTATAATAATATTGTTTTTGCCATTATATTCTACCTAGTACAAATAATAATAATGATATAATAACACTAATAATACTAATAACAATATTATAACCACTAGCATTATTATTTATTATACTTATATTATTATTATTATTGTTATTATACAAGATAAATAGATTTTTCGGCCAATGATGCTATAATTAAGATAATATAATAATAATAATAATATAATAATAATAAATAATAATTAATAATAATAATAATAATAATAATAATAATAATAATAATATAATAATTTTAATAATATTCAAAATGTATCCAAATCCTTTATTCTCACTTTTATCATCATTATTGTTATGATTAATACAATTCTGGTTAATTATTATCATTATTCACCATAATAATGACGAAATCACCAAAGAAATCAAAAAAAAAAACGTCATTTGGAGTATACTCTCAAATGGCTATATTTTCGCTAGATTTTGCGCCTTTTCGACTTTGGGAATGCTTTCTTATACCTTTTTATATTATATATGGACACAATTCCTGTTTATTATCATCATCATTATAATGATTATCATCATTATTATCGTATCATCTCATATCATCATTATCATCATCATTATCATCATTATTGCATTATTATCATCATTATTGCAACACTGTTATCATATTATTGCAATTATTGGAGTTTAGTATATATTTTTTTGCCAAAATACTAATAACAACAACAAGAATAATATTAAAACAATAATAATAACAATAATAACTATTTTATAATAATTATTTATATCATTATCTTAATTAGTATCGTTATTACTGTAATATTAATGTTATAATAATTATTTTTTCAATTATACTACCATTACAAATAATAATAATGATAATAATAAAACTAATAATATGAATAAACAATATTATAAACCACTAGCATTATTATTATGATACTCTATTACTTATTATTATTATTGTTAATATTACAGACTATAATAGATTTTTTGGCAATGATACTAATAATTAAGATAATAGTAATAATAATAAATAATAATAATAATAATAATAATAATTAATAATAATAATAATATAAAATAAGAATTTTAATGATATTCAAATGTTATCAAAATTCTCTTTATGCTCACTTTAGCATCCTTATTTTTATGATTATACAATTCTGGTAATTATTATCATTATTACCCTAATAATTGACAAATCACCAAAAGGAAATAAAAAAAAACGTCATGTGGGAGTATACTCTCAAAAGGCTATATTTCGCCGATTTTCCGCGTTTTCGACTTTTGGAATGTCTTCTTCTACCTTTTTTATATAATTTATGGACAAAGTCCTGTTATTACCTCATCATTATCATGATTATCATCATTATTATCGTATCAAACAGCATTATCATCATATCATCCTTATAATCATTATCCTCATGTCATGTCATCAGTATTGCAATTATTTATTATCATTATTGAAATGTATCATGATTATTGTAATTATTGGAGTTATAGTATATATTTTTGCAATAAACTAATAACAACAACAATTTTTTTTTTTTTTTGTGACAATGATAGTAATAACAATAATAATAACAATAAAACGCTTTTAATAATAATTATTTATAAACACTATACTTAATTTTTATCGTCATTACTGTAATTATTACTGTTATTAAATCATTTTTGCAATTTATAACTACATTACAAATAATAATAATGATAATAATAACAATAAAACACTAATAAACAATATTATAACCCACTTAGCATTATTATTATTATACTTTATACTTATATCATTATTGTTATTATGCAGCTATAATAGATTTTTGGCAATACTACTAATAATTAAGATAATAGAATGAAATAATAATAATAATAATAATATAATAATAAGAAATAAATAATAATAATTAATAATAAAGAATAATTATAATAATAATATTAATAATATTCAAAATGTTATTAAAAAATTCTCTTATTCTCATTTATCATCATTATTGTTATGATTAATACAAATTCTGGGAATTATTCTCATTATTACCCAATAATTGCCGAAATCACCAAAGAAATCGAAAAAAAGTCATTTTGGAGTATGTACTTCAAAGAAGGCTCTATTTTTGCTAGATTTGCCGCTTTTCGAACTTTTGGAAGTTTTTCCTTATTACCTTTTTTATATTATATATGGCACAATTACTGTTATTATCATCACATTATCATGATTATATTCATATTATCGTTATCATCATCATATCCATCATTATCATTCAACATTTCATCATTATTGCAATTATTATCATACTTATTTGCAAATTGTATCATTATTATTGAAATATTGAGGTTTATAGTATATATTTTTGACAATAATACAATAACCACAAACAATAATCATTAGTTAATAACAATAATAATAAACAATGAATAACGATTTTTAATGAATTATTTATATCATTTCTTAAATTAGTATCGTTATACTGTATTATTACTGTTATAATAATTTTTTTTGCAATTCTACTACCAGTACAAATAATAATAACCGATACTAATAACAATAATAATACTAATAACATATTATAACATTAGCATTATCATATTATATTATACTTTTATTATTATTGTATTATTACAGTTTATAATAGAATTTTTTTGCAAACTAATAATAATTAAGATAATAGCAATAATAATAATAATAATAATAATAATTAATAATAATAAGTAATAATAATAATAATAATAATAATATTCAAAGGTTATCAAAATTCTCTTTATTGTCTCACGTTTACAATTATCATTGTTATGATTAATACAATTCTGGTAATTATTATCCTTATACCCTAATAATTGCCGAAATCATCAAGACATGAAAAAGTTATTTTGAAGCATACTCTCAAAAGGCTATATTCGCTAGATTTGCCGCTTTTTTTAGACTTTTGGAATGTTTTCTTAAACTTTTTTTTATATTATATAGGGGAAACAATTACTGTTATTATCAATCATCCATATCATGATTTCATCATTGTTATAGTTACATCATTATTATCGTTATCATCATCATATCATTCATTATTGCAATGGTTATCACATTATTGCAATTGTATCATTATTATTGCAATTATTGGAGTTATCGATATATATTTTGTAATAATACTAATAACACAACATAATGATAGTAAATCATAATAATAACAGTAATAACGATTTTATAATAATTAGTTATATTCATTATCTTAATGAGTATCGTTATTCTGTAATTATTACTGTTATAATATTATTTTGCAATTATACTACCTATACAAATAATATAATGCATATAATAACAATATAATTACAATAACAATATTTTAACCACTAGCATTTATTATTATTCTACTTATAACTTATTATTATATTGTTATTATGACAGTTATAATATATTTTTTGGCAATAATACTAATATTTAAGATAGTAGTAATAATAAAATAATAATAATAATAATAATACTACTAATAATATAATAATATAATAATAATAATCAAATGTTATCAAAATCCTCTTTATTCTCACTTTTATCATCATTATGTTATGATTAATACAATTCTAGTAATTATTATCATTATTACCCTAATAATTAGCCGAAATCACCAAAGAAATCGAAAAAAACGTCCATTTTGGAGTAACTCACAGAAGGCATATTCGGTTGATTTTGCCGCTTTTTCGACCTTGTGGGAATGTTTTTCTTATACACCCTTTGTTATATTATATGTGGACACAATCCTGTTCCTTATCATAATCATTATCATATTAGCCCAAAGCCCATTATTACGTATCATTTCATCATTATCATCATATTATCATCATGATGCAATTATATCATCATATGGCAATGTAATCATGATTATTGCAATATGGGAGTTAAAGTATATATTTTCTGCAATAATACTAATAACCACAACAAGATGATATTAATAACAATAATAATAACAATAATAACGCTTTTATAATAATTAGTATTCATTATCTATTAGTATCGTTATTACTGTAATTATTACTGGTATAACAATTATGTGCAATTAATACTACCAGTACAAATAATAATAATGATAATAATAACAATAATACTACTCATAACAATATTCATAACCACTAGAATTATTATTATTATACTTATACTTATAATTATTATTTATGTTAATTACAGTTATAATAGATTTTTTGGCAATAATACTAATAATTAAGATATAGTAATAATAATAATAATAATATAATAATAATAATATAATAATAATAATAATATATTAATAAATATTCCTATGTTATCAAATTCTCTTTATTCTTACTTTTATCATCATTATTGTGATGATTAATACAATTCTGGAAATTAGTATCATAATTACCCTAATAATTTTTTTTCGCCGAAATCACCAAAAGAAAATCGAAAAAAAACGTCGTTTGAGTATACTCCAAAAAGGCTATATTTCGCTAGATTGTGCCGCTTTTTCGAAATTTTGGGTAATGTTTTATTATACCTTTTGTATATTATATATGCGACACATTACTCAGTTATTTCAAGCATCATTATTCATGATTATCATCATTATTATGCGTATATCATACATCATATCATCATGATCATCACTATCATATTATTGCAATATCATCATCATAATTGCAATGTTACATGATTATGCAATTATTGGAGTTATAGTATAAATTTTTGCAATAATACTAATAACCACAACAAGAATGATAGTAATGAAAATAATAATAACAATAATAAAAACGATTTTTTTTTATTTCGTTTTAAAAAAAATAATTATTATATATTATCTTAATTAGTATCGTTATTACTGTAATTATTACTTTTAATAATTATTTTGGAATTAGTCTACCAGTACAAATAATAAAATGATATAATATCAATAATAATACTAATACTAATATTTTAATCCACTAGCATTATTTATTATGATTATAATTATTATTATTATTGTTATTATTTACAGTATAATAGAGTTTTTGAATAAATACTAATAATTAAAGATACTAGTAATAATAATAATAATAATAATAATAATAAATAGGTTAATAATATTCAAATGTTATAAAAATTCTCTTTATTCTCACTTTTACAATCATTATTGTTATGATTAATAACAATTCTGGTAATTATTATAATTATTACCTAATAATTGCCGAAATCACCAAAGAAATAATAAAAAACGTCATTTTGGAGATACTCTCAAAAGGTATATTTCGCTGATTTGGACACTTTTTCGACTTTTTGGGATGTTTTCTTTACCTTTTGTCATATTAATATGGACACAAATTACTGTATTATCATCATCATTATCATGATTATCATCATTATTATCGTTAATCATGATCAGTATCAAATTATTATTGCAATTATTATCATCATTATTGCCAAGTGTTTTCATTTGATTGCCAATATTGGAGTTATAGTATATATTTTGGATAATACTAATAACCACACAATAATGATAGTAAATAAACATTAATAATAACAATAATATCGATTTAATAATTATTGTTTCACAAAAAATTACTCATTATATTAATTTGTATCGTTATTACTATAATTATTAATGTTTATAATTATTTTGGAATTATACTACCAGTACAAATAATAATAATGTAATAACAACAATAATAATGATAATAACCAATATTAGAACCCTAGCATTATATATTACATTTATACTTATTATATTATTGTTATTAGTACAGATATAGATTTTTGGGCAATAATACTAATAATTAAGATAATAGAATAATAAAATAATAATACTAATGAATAATAATAATAATAATAATAATAATATAATAATAATAATAATAATAATAGTAATAATACTAATAATAATAAATTTTAATATTTCAAATGTTATCAAAAATTCTCTTCTCTCACTTTATCATCCATTAATTGTTATGATTAATACAATTCTGGTAAATGATTATAATTAATATACCCTAATAATTGCCAAAAATCACAAAGAAATCGAAAAAATCGTTCATTTTGGAGTATACTCTCAAAAGGCTATATTTCGCTAGATTTTGCCGCTTTTCAACTTTTGGGAATGTATTTCTTATACTTTTTTATGTTAAAATATGGACACCATTCTTGTTATTATCATCATCATTATCATGATTATCATCATTATTATCGGTTAATCATCATCAGTATGCATCATTATCATCAGTATATCATTATCATCTTATAAATCATCATTGATCATAATTATGCAATATTATCATCAGATTGCAATTGTTATTATTGTTATTGCGCAATTATTGGAGTTATAGTATATATTTTTGGCAATAATATTAAGACACCACAACAATAATGATAGTAATAACAATAATAATATATAATAATAACGGTTTATAATAATTATTTATATCATTACTAATTAGTATCGTTATTACGGTAATTATTACTGTTAAATAATTATTTTTGCAATTATAATACCAGTACAAATAATAATAGTGATAATAAAACAATAATAAATAATGATAACAATATATAACCACTAGCATATTATTATTATACGCATATTTATATTATTAGTGGTATTATTAAGTTATAATAGATTTTTGGCAATAATATAATAATAAGATAATAGTAGATAATAAGAATAATAATTAATAATAATAATAATAATAATAAATAATAATAATAAGATAATAATAATCTTCAAATGTTATCGAAATTCTCTTTATTCTCACTTATATCATCATTATGTTTATTATGAATAATACAATTGGTATTATTATCATTATACCCTAATAATGCCAATCACAAAGGAAATACGAAAAAAAAAACGTATTTTGTGAGTATATCTCAAAAGGCTATATTTCGCTAGATTTTGCCGCTTTTTCGACTTTGGGAACGTCTTTCTTTATAACTTTTTTTATGATAGATGGACCACAATTATTGTATATCATCATCATTATAATCATTATCATTGATTATCATCATTATTATCGTATCAATCATCATATATCATCCATTAATCATTATTATCATCTATTGCAATTATTATCATCATTATTGCAATTGTATATGTTATTGCAATGATTGGAGTTATAGTATATATTTTTGCAATAATACTAATAACACAACAATATGATAGTAATAACAATAATAAAACAATAATAACGATTTATAATAATATTTATATCATTATCTCATTAATATCGTTATTACTGTAATTATACATGTTATAATGATTATTTTTCGAATTAGACTACAGTACAAATAATAATAATGATAAATAAAACATAATAAAATAATAAACAATATTATAACACTAGCATTATAGTATTGCATTACTTATACTTAATGATTATTGTTATTATTACAGGTATAATAGATTTTTTTGGCAATAATAGTAATAATTAAGGTAATGGTAATAGTAATAATAATAATAAAATAATAATAATAATGATCATAATAATAATAATAATAATAATAAAAAATAATACTGATAATGAAATAATAATAACAATAAATAATAACCAATAATATTTAATAAATATTCAAATGTTATCAAAATTCTCTTATTCCACTTTTCATCATTATTGTTATGATTAATACAATTTTGGTAATTAGTAGCATTATTCCCTAATAATTGCCCGAAATCACCAAGAAATCTAAAAACGTCATTTTGGAGTATACCTCTCAAAAGGCTATATTTCGCTAGATTTTCACGCTTTTTCGACTTTGTGGGAATGTTTTTTTTTTCTTAGACCTTTTTTATATATATATGGACACAATCCGGTATCATATCATCATTATCATGATTATCATCATATTATCGTTATTTCATCATCAGTATCATCATTATCATCATTAACATCATCATTATCATCATTATGCAATTATATCATCATTTGACATTGTTATCATTATTATGTATTATGGAGGTAAGTATATATTTTGCAATAATACTAATAACCACAACAATAATGATAGTAATAAAAATACTAATAACAATAATAAGATTTTATAATAATTATTTATACATTATATTATTAGTATCGTTCTTACTGAATTATTACGTTATAATAATTATTTTTCCAATTATTACTACCAGTACAATAATATAATGATAATAATAACAATAATCAATCTAATAAAACAATATTACAACCACAAAATTATTTTTTTTTTTATAAAAAAAAAAAAATTTTTATTTTTTAATTATTTTAATTATTATTATTAGTGTTATATTACATTATAATAGAATTTTTTTGGCAATAATACTAATAAATTAGATAATAGTAATAAAATAATAATTATATATATAATAATAATATTCAAATGTTATCCAAACTTCTCTGTATTCTCACTTTTATCATCCTTATTGTAGATTAATACAATTCTGTTAAATTATATTCATTATTACCTAAAAATATCCGAATCATGGAAGAACGAAAAAAACGTCTCATTGGGAGTATATCTCAAAGGGGCTATATTTCGCTAGATTTTGCGCTTTTCGGACTTTTGGGAATGTTTTTCTTATACTCTTTTTTATAGTCTATATGACACAATTCCGGTTATTATCATCATCATTATCATGATTATCATCATTATATCGTTATCATCCATTATTATCATAATTATCATCATTATCTTAATCATTATCATCATTATTGCAATTATTATCATCATTATTGCAATGTATCATTATTATATCAATTGTTGGAGTTATAGAATATTATTTTTGCGATTATACTAATAACCACAACAATAATGATAGTAATAACAATAATAATAACCAATAATAAACGATTTTATATAATTATTTATATCATTATCCTTAATTAGTATCTTTATTACTGTAATTATTAATGTTATAATAATATTTTGCAATTATATACCAGTACAAATAATAGTAATGAAATAAATAACAATAATAATCACTAAAATAACAATATCATAAACACGAGCATTTACTATATTATACCTTACTTATTATTATTATTGTTATTTTTTTTTTTTTTTTTATTCACGGTTATAATGATTTTTGGGCAAAATAGTAATAGATATGATAATAATAATAATAATAATAATAATAATAATAATGATAATAATAAGAATACTAATAATACTAATAATAATAATAATAATAATAATATTCAAATGTACTCAGAATTCTCTTTATTCTCACTTCGATCAATCATTATTGTTATCGATTAATACAATTTTGGTAATTATTACATTATTACCCTAATAATTGCCGATATCACCAAAGAAATGCGAAAAAAACGTCATTTTGGGGTACACTCTCAAAAGGCTATATTTCGCTAGATTTTTCCGCTTTTCGACTTTGGTATGCTTTTCTTATTACCTTTTATATTATATATGGACACAAATTCTGTTATTATCATCATCATTATCATGGTTTCATCATTACTTCGTTATCATCATCATTAAAAACTACCATTATCATCATTATCATTCATCATTATCTCATTATTGCAATATCATCATCATTATTGCAATTGTTATTCTTATTATGCCAATTATTGGAGTTATAGTATATATTTGGCAAATAATACTAATAAACCACAACAATAATGATAGTAAAAAACAATAATAATCACAATAATATCGATTTTATAATAATATTTTACATCATATCTTAAAAAAAGGTAAACAGGGTTTTTTGCGTTTTTTTTATTACTGTAAATTATTACTGTGATAATAATCATTTGCCAAATTATACTACCAGTACAAATAATTGATAATGACAATAATAACAATAATGATACTAATACAATATTATAACCACTAGCATTATTATTATTATAATTATACTTAATATTATTATTGGTATATTTACAGTTATATAATAGGTTTTTTCGGCAATAATACTAATAATTAAGCTAATAGTAAGATGATGATAATAATAATAATATTAATAATAAAATCAATAAATAATATTAATAATAATAATAATAATAAAAATGGTAAATATTAATAATATTCAAATGTATTATAAAAAATTCTCTTTATCTCACTTTTTCACATTATTGTATGATTAATACAATTCTGGTAATTATTATCATTATTACCCTAATAATTGCCGAAATCACCAAGGAAATCGAAAAAAAAACGTCATTTTGAGTATACTCTCAAAGGCTATATTTCGCTCGATTTTGCCGCTTTTTCGACTTTTGGGAATATTTTTCTTATACATTTTTATATTATATATGGGGAACAATCTGTTATATTCATATCATTATCAAGTTATCATCATTATTATCGTTATCATCATCTTTAAAAAACTATCACATTATCATCATTATCATTCATCATTATCACCATATTACAATTTATTCATCATCATTATTGCAATTGTTTATCATTATTATTGCAATTATTGGAGTTATGTATAATTTTTGCAATAATACTAATAACCACAACAATAATGATAGTAATAACAATACTATAACAATAATAACGATTTTATAATAAAGTATTTATATCATTATCTAATTATATCGTTATTACTGTAAATTATTAGTTATAATAATTATTTTGCAATTATGCCTACCAAGTACAAAAAATAAATAATGATAATAATAACCAATAATAATTAAGAATAAACAATATAAGAAGAACACTAGCATTATTTATTATTATACTTATCACTTATTATATAGTTATTACAGTTGTAATAGATTTTTTGGCAATGTTACTAATAATTAATATAATAGTAATAATGATAGTAATAATAATAATGATAATAATAATGATAATAATAATAATAATAATAATAATAATAATAATAATAATAATAATATTCAAATGTTATCAAAATTCGCTTTCTCTCATGTTATCATCATATTATTATGATTAATACAATTCTGTAATTATTATCATATACCCCTAATAATTGCCAAACTCACCAAGAAATCGAAAAACGTCATTTTGAGTATACTCTCAAAAGGCCTATATTTCGCTATATTTGCCGCTTTCTCGGACTTTGGGAATGTTTTCTTATATCTTTTTATATTAATATGGACACAATTCTGTTCTTATCATCATCATTATCATGATAATCATATATTATCGTTATCATCATCATTATCATCATTATCAGCAGTATCAATCATCATTATCATGGATGATTGCAATTATTATATCATTATTGCAATTGTATCATTATTATTGTAATTATTGGAGTTATAGTATATATTTTTGCAATAATACTAATAACCATAACAATAATGATAGTAATAAACAATAATAATAACAATTAATAACGATTTATAATAATTTCTTTATATAAGTATCATTAATTAGTACGTGATTACTGTAATTATTACTGTTCATGATAATATTTTGCAATTATAACTACAGTACCAAAAAATAATAATGATTATAATAACAAGACTAATACAATAACAATATTATAACCACTAGCATATTATTATTATTACTTATTACATATTATTATTATTGTTATTATTACAGTTATAAAGATTTTTTTGGCAAAATACGAATAATAAGATAATAGTCATAATAATAATACTAATGATAAGAATAATATAATAATAATAAAATAATAATAATAATAAATACATAATAATAATAATCTAATAATAATAATAATGATTTTCAAATGTATCAAAATCTCGTTATTCTCACTTTTATCATTATTGTGATGATGAATACAAATTCTGGTAATTATTATCAGTATTACTATAATGCCAAAATCACCAAAAGAAATAAAAAAAAACGTCATTTTGGAAGTTGGACTATCAAAAGGTATATTTCGCTAGATTTTCGCTTTTCGACTTTTGGGAATTTTTTCTTATAACCGTTGTATATTATTATAGGTGATCACAATTCCTGTGTTATCAACATCATTATCATGATTATCATCAATATTAACATTATCATCATCAATACATTATCATCATCATTATCATAATTATTGCAATATTATCATCATTATTGCAATTGTTATCAGTATATTTCAATTATTGGAGGTATAGTATATATTTTTGCAATAATACTAATAACCACAACAATCATGATAGTCCATAAACAATATATAACAATAATAACGATTTTATAATAAATTATTTATAATCATATCTTAATTAGTATCGTTAGACTGTAATTATTAACTGTTATAATAATTATTTTGCGAGTAACTACCCAGACAAATAATAATAATGGATAATAATAACAATAAAGACTAATAACAATATTATAATCACTAGAGTATTATTATATATACATATACTTATTATTATATTGTTATTATTACAAGTGTATATAGATTTTTGGGCCAATAAATACTAATAAATTAATAAAAAAAAAAAAAAAAAGATTAATAGTAATAATAATAATAATACTAATAATAATAATAAGAATAATAATTCAAACGTTATCAACATCCTTTATTCTCACTTTTAACATCATATTGTTATGATAATACAATTTGGTAATTTATTATCATTATACCCTAATAATGCCGAAATCACCAAAGAATCGAAAAAACGTCTTTTTGGAGTATACTCTAAAAGGGCTATAGAATTGCAAGATTTTTGCCGCTTTTTCGGTGACTTTTGGGATGTTTTTCTTATACGTTTTTTATATTATATATGGGACACATTCTGTTATTATCATCATCATATTATGATATGAGCATCATTATTATCGTTATAATCATCATGATCATCATTACTCACATTATTATCACATTATTTACCAATATTATCATAATTATTGCAAGTGTTATCATTATTATTGCAATTATGAGTTATAAGATATATATTTGCAATAAACTAATAATCACAAACATAATGAATAGTAATAACAACAAATAATAAACAATAAAACGATTTCCACTAATAATTATTTTTACATTCATATCTTAATTAGTATCGTTATTACTTTAATATACTGTTATAATAAATTATTTGTGCAATTTACTACCAGTAGAAATAATAATAAGATAATAATAACAATAATAATACTAATAACAATATTAAAACCACTAGCATTATATGATATACCTATACTTTATTATTATTATTGTATTATTACAGTCTCTAATAGATTATTTGGCAATAATACTAATAATTCATGATAATAGTAACAATAATAATAATAATAATAATAATAATAATAATAATAATAATAATAATAATAATGTTAATAATATTCAAATGATATAAAAAATTCTCTTTATTCTTACTTTTATCATCATTATTGTTATGATTATACAATTCTGGTAATTATTATTTAGTACCCTAATAATTTGCCCCGAACTCACCCAAAGAATCGAAAAACGTTTTTTTTTTCCCCCCCCATTGGAGTATACTCTCAAAAGGCTATATTTAGGTAGATATTTGGCCGCTTTTCGACTTGGAATGTTTTTCTTAGTATACCTTTTATATTGTTATATATGGCCACAATTACTGTTATTAGTAATCATTCATATCATGATTATCATTATTATTATCGTTATCATCATTCATTATCATCCTTATCATCATTATCATCATCATTATCATCATTATTGAAATTATTATCAATCATTCTTGCAATTGTATCATTATTATTGCAATTATTGGAGTTTATAGTATATATTTTTGCAATAATATAAAACCACAACAATAATGATAGTAATAACAAATAATAATTACACTAATAACGGTTTATAAATAATTATTTTTTACATCATTATCTAATTAGTATCGTTATTACTATAGGTATTACCTTTTATAATAATTATTTTTGCAAATATACCAGTACAAAGAATAATAATGATAATAATAACAATAATGATTAATCATAAGAATATTATAACCAGTAGCATTATTATTATTAACATAACTTATATTATTTATTTGATTATTACAGTCATAAATAGATTTTTTGCAAAATACTAATATTAAGATAATAATAATAATAATAATAATAATAATAAAATTAATATAATAAATAATAATAATAATAATAATAATAATCAATAATAATAAAATAATAAGACATAATAATAATAATAATAATAATATTAATATACAGTCAAATGTTATCGAAATATTATTATGGTTATTATTACAGTTATATAGATTTTTGGCACTAATACTAATAATTAAGATAATAGTAATAATAATAATAATAATATGATAATAATTAATATCAATAATATTCAAAATGTTATCAAATGCTCTTTCTCAACTTTTACTCATCATATTGTTAGATTAATACACTTTTCTGGTAATTTTAGTCATTATTACCCTAATAATTGTCGAAATCACCAAAGAAATCGAAAGAACGTCATTTTGGAGTTTATACTCTCAAAGGATATATTTCGCTAGATTTTGCCGCTTTTGGTGACTTTTGGGAATGTTTTTCTTATACCTTTTATATTAATTATGGACACAATCATGTTATTATATCATCATATCATCATATTATACGGTATCATATCAATATCATCATCTATCATCATTATTTAAGCATCATCATCATCATTACTGCAAATATTATCATCATTTTTTAATTGTGATCAGTATTAGGCAATTATTGGAGTATAGTATATATTTTGGCAATAATACTAATAACCACAACAATAATGATAGTAATAACAATAATAATAACATAATAACGATTTTATACTAATATTATTAATTATATTAATTAGTAATCGTTATTACTGTAATTAGTACTGTTATAATAATTATTTGTGCAATTATACTACCAGTACAAATAATAATGAATGATAATAATAAACAATAATAATAAATCATAAAATATTATAACCAATAGCATTATTATTATTATACTTATACTATTCTTATATTTATTATTACAGTTATAATAAAATTTTGGCCAGATAATACTAATTAATTAAGATAATATTAATAATAAATAATACTAAATAATAATACTAATATAATAATAATAATAATAATAATATAATAAATAATAATAACATTATTAATATTCAAAAGTTTTCAAAATTCTCTTTATTCTCACTTTTATTATCATTATTGTTCTGATTAATACAATTCTGGTAATATTACATTGATTCCATAATATGCCGAAGATCACAAAGAAAATCGAAAAAAAACGTCATTTGGAGTATACTCTCAAAAGGCTATATTTCGCTAGATTGCGGCTTTTCGGAACTTTTGGAATATTTTTCTTATACCTTTATTTATATATATTGGACACAATTCCTGTTATTATTCAGCATCATTATCATGATTATCATCATTATCATCGTTATCATATCATATCATATTATTCATCATCATTATCATCATATTGCCCAATTATTATCATCATTATTGCAATGTTATCATTATTATTGCAATATTGGAGTTAGAGTTATATATTTTCCAAAATACTAATAACCACAACCATAATGATAGTAAAAACAATAATAATAACAATAATAACGATTTTATAAATAATTATTATTCAGTAGCTTGAATTAGTAGAGTTATTACTGTAATTATGACTCGTTATAATAAGTATTTTTGCGATATAGCTACCAGTACAAATAATAATAATGATAATAATCTAACAATAATAGGACTAATAACAATATATATCACTAGCATTATTATTATCACATATACTTAATTATTAGTTATGTTATTATTATAGTTATAATAGATTTTTGGCAAATACTAATAATGAGATAATAGTAATAATCATAATAATAATAATAAAATAATAATAATAATAATGATAATAATAATAATATAATAATAATATAATAATATTCACAACGTTATCAAAATTCTCTTTATTCTCACTTTATCATCATTATTGTTAGATTAATACAATTCTGGTAATATTATCATTATTACCCTAATAATTGCCGAAATCACCAAAGAAATTTTCCGAGAAAACACACGAGGAAAAAACTTCATTTTGCGAGTATTCTCTCAAAGGCTATATTCGCTGATTTTGCCGCCTTTTCGACTTTTGGGAATTGTTTTTCTTATTACTTTTTTTATTATATAATGACACAATTCCGTATTATCATCATCATTATCATGATTTATCCATCATTATTACCGCTTTATCATCATCATTATCATTATTCATCATCATCATTATCATCATTATTGCAATTATTATCATCATTATTGCAATTGTTATCATTATTATTGCAATTATTGGAGTTATAGTATATATTTTTGCAAAAATACTAATAACCACAACAATAATGATAGTAATAACAATAATAATAACAATAATAACGATTTTATAATAATTATTTATATCATTATCTTAATTAGTATCGTTATTACTGTAATTATTACTGTTATAATAATTATTTTTGTATTAGACTACCAGGACAAATAATGATAATGATAATAATATCAATAATAATAATAATAATAATAATAATAATAATAATAATAATAATAATAATAATAATAATATTTATAATATTCAAATGTTATCAAATTTCTCTTTATTCTCACTTTTTTATCATCATTATTGTTATGTTTAATACACTTCTGGGAATTATTATCATTATTACCCTAATGATTGCCGAAATCACCAAAGGAATCGAAAAGAACGTCATTTTATAGTGTACACTCAAAAGGCTATATTTCGCTAGATTTTGCCGCTTTCTCGACTTTTGGGAATGTTTTTCTTATACCTTTTTTATATTATATATGGACACAATTCCTGTTATTACCATAATCATTATCATGATTATCATCATTATTATCGTTATCATCATCATTATCATCATTATCATCATCATTATGATCATTATTGCAATTATTATCATCATTATTGAAAATTGTTATCATTATTATTGCAATTATTGGAGTTATAGTATATATTTTGCAATAATACTAATAACCACAACAATAAGATAGTAATAACAATAATAATAACAATAATAACGATTTTATAATAATTATTTATATCATTATTTTAATTAGTATCGTTATTACTGAATTATTACTGTTATAATAATTTCATTTTTGCAATTATACTACCAGAACAAATAATAATAATGATAATAATAACAATAAAAATACTAATAACAAAATTATAACCACTAGCATTATTATTATTATACTTATACTTATTATTATTATTGTTATTTTTTACAGTTATAATTGATTTAGGGCAAAAATACTAATAATTAAGATAATAGTAATAATAATAATAATGATAATAATAATAATAATAATATAAATAATAATAATTAATAATGTTAATAATATTCAAATGTTATCAAAATTCTCTTTATTCTCACTTTTATCATCATTATTGTTATGATTAATACAATTCTGAGAATTATTATCATTTTTACCCAAAATAATTGCCGAAATCACCAAAGAAATCGAAAAACGTCATTTTAGAGTATAGATTTTTCCGCTTTTCGACTTTTGGGAATGTTTTTCTTATACCTTTTTATATATATATGGAAAAAATTTCCTGTTATTATCTTTCATCATTATCATGATTATCATCATTATTATCGTTATCATCATCTTATATCATTATCATCAACATTATCATCATTATTGCAATTATTATCATCATTATTGCAATTCTTATCATTATTTTTGAAAATTATTGGAGTTATAGTATATATTTTTTGCAATAATACTAATAACCACGGCAATAATGATAGTAATAACAATAATGATAACAATAATAACGATTTTATAATAATTATTATACCTTTATCTTAATTAGTATCGTTATTACTGTAATTATTACTGTTATAATAATTATTTTTGAAATTTAAAATCCCAGTACAAATAATAATAATGCTAATAATAACAATAATATACTAATAACAATATTATAAACCACTAGCAATTATTTATTATACATATACTTATTATTAATATTGTTATTATTACAGTCATAATAGATTTTTTGGCAATAATAATAATAATAATGATAATAATAATAATAATAATAATAATAATAATAATAATAATAATAATAACAATAATAATAATAATAAAATAATAATAATAATAATAAAATAATAATTATAATATTAATATTCAAATTTTATGAAAATTGTCTTTTTTCTCACTTTTATCATCATTATTGTTTTTGATTAATACAATTCGGTAATATTATCATCATTCCCTAATAATTACCGAAATCACCAAAGAAATCGAAAAAACGTCATTTTGGAGTAAATTCTCAAAAGGCTATATTTCGCTAGATTTTGCCACTTTTTCGACTTTTGGGAATGTTTTTCTTATACCATTTTTAAATTATATATGGACACAATTCCTGTTATTATCATCACCATTATCATGATTATCATATATTATGGGTTATCATCATCATTATCATCATTATCATCACATTTCATCATTATTGCAATTATTATCATCATTATTGCAATTGTTATCCTTATTATTGCAATTATTGGAGTTATAGTATATATTTTTGCAATAATACTAATAAGCACAACAATAATGATAGTAATAACAATAATAATAACAATAATAACGATTTTATAATAGTTATTTAAATCATTATCTTAATTAGTATCGTTATTTCTGTAATAATTACTGTTATAATAATTATTTTTGCAATTATACTACCAGTACAAATAATAATAATGATAATAATAATAATAATAATAATAACAATATTATAATCGCTAGCATTATTATTATTATATTTACACTTATTATTATTATTGTTATTATTACATTTATAATAGATTTTTTGGCAATAATACTAATAATTAAGATAATAGTAATAATAATAATAATAATAATAATAATAATAATAATAATAATAATAATAATAATAATAATAATAATAATGATATTAATAATATTCTAATGTTATCAAAATTCTCTTTATTCACACTTTTATCATCATTATTGTTATATTTAATACAATTCTGGTAATTATTATCATTATTACCCTAATAATTGCCGAAATCACCAAAGAAATCGAAAAAACACCATTTTGGAGTATACTCTCAAAAGGCTATATTTCGCTAGATTTTGCCGCTTTTTCGACTTTTGGGAATGTTTTTCTTATACCTTTTTTATATCATATATGGACACAATTCGTTATTATCATCATCATTATCATGATTATCATCTTTATTACGTTATCATAATCTTTATCATCATTATCATCATCATTATCACCCTTATTCTAATTATTATCACATTATTGCAATGTTATCATTATTATGCAATTATTGGAGTCATATTATATATTTTGCCAATAATACTAATAACCACAACAAATGATAGTAATAACAATAAAAATAAAAATAATAACGATTTTATATAATTATTTTATATCATTATCTTTAATATCGTTATTACTGTAATTATTACTGTTATAATAATTATTTTTGCAATTATATACCAGTACAAATAAATAATAATGAAAAATAATAACAATAATAATACTAATAACAATATTAAAACCCACTAGCATTATTATTATTATACTTAACTTATTTTTATTTTTGTTATTATTATAGTTATAAATAGATTTTTTGGCAATAATACTAATAATTAAGAAATAGATAATAAAAATATAATAATAAAAATTTAATAATAATATAATAATAAAAATAATAATAATAATAATAATAATAATAAAAATATAGAATAATAAATTAAATTTTATCAAAATTCTCTTTATTCTCACTTTATCACATTATTGTTATGATTAATACAATTCTGGTAATTATTATCATTATTACCCTAATAATTGCTGAAATCCCCAAAAGAAATCGAAAAAACGTCATTTTGGAGTATACTCTCAAAGGCTATATTTCGCTAGATTTTGCTGCTTTTTCGACTTTTGGGAATGTTTTTCTTATCCTTTTTTTATATTATATATGGACACAATTCCTTTTATTATCATCATCATTATCATGATTATCATCATTATTATGGTTATCATATCATTATTTTCATTATCATATTATCATCATCATTATCATCATTATTGCAATTATTATCATCATTTTGCAATTGTTATCATTATTATTGCAATTATTGGAGTTATAGTATATATTTTGCAATAATACTAAAACCACAAAAAATAATGATAGAAATAACAATAAATAACAATAAAAAACGATTTTATAATAATTATTTATATCATTTCTTAATTAGTATCGTTATTACTGAAATTATTACTGTTATAAAATAATTATTTTTGCAATTATACTCCCAGTACAAATAATAAAAATGATAAATAATAACAATAATAATACTAATAACAATATGATAACCACTACATTTTTATAACTTTATACTTTATTATTATTGTTATTATTACAGTTTAATAGTTTTTTTGGCAATAATACTAATAATTAAGATAATAGTAATAATAATAATAATTAATAATAATAATAATAATATTAATAATAATAATAATAATAATAATAATAATAATAATAATAATAATAATAATAATGATATTAAAATGTTATCAAAATTCTCTTTATTCTCACCTTTATCATCATTATTGTTATGATTAATACAATTCTGGTAATTGTCATTATTACCCTAATAATTGCCGAAATCATCAAAGAAATCGATAAAACGTCATTTTGGAGTATACTCTCAAAAGGCTATATTTCGCTAGATTTTGCCGCTTTTTCGACTTTTGGGAATGTTTTTCTTATACCTTTTTTATATAATATATGGACACAATTCCTGTTATTATCATCATCATTGTAGCGGGGCGTAAACCCAGTAGACTTCAATGTGTCTGGTTGAGTTGGGGCTCAACCGAGAATATAGATTTTATTTGGGAAAAGATTCGTCTGCAGTGAACAGATGTAAGATCCCAGGCCTACGGCACGCTGCCACCACCCGATTAGTAGGTTCGGGAACCGTGTGTTTTGTGTATGGGGGTGTGAATGTTGTATGAAAGAAAGGTGGAAGGAAAGAAACAGGATGTATGTGCTGAATGGGGGATGTGTAAGTGTGTATATGTAAAAAGGGAGATAGCGTAGGCCGAGGTCGGGCGTGGACGTGTTTGGAGAAAAATGCAAGATCATAAAATTCCTTCCTCTTCCCTTCAGTTTGAGCATTCCCCTGCTGGAAGTGGGAAACCCAGTTATAGCAAGTTATGGTCTGTTCTAGAATATCAGCTTAATGTACTCCGATTCCCATCTAGCCTTCTTTACAGCCTTCAGGGGTTGCGAGATAGAGTAACCAGCAATGGCTGTTAAGGAGACCCGAGCCCAAAAAAGTTTCTAGCATTCAGCCTTAGTCTGAACCAGAATTTAAGAGGGTAAATATCATTTGTTTATTTGACTGGGACCGAGTGAAAGCTCTACGATAGTATGATATTTATTTATTGAGCAAATCGCACTCATTAGGGGGGTCTACAGGAAATATTTCAGTCAGGAAATTTCATAGATGCGTACATCACCAATTTGATCACAGCGGGGGTGATGCACTTGAAAACCCACCAGATATACTCAAAAAATGACTTAGTGTATTTCACTCCAAAGTTGGCGTCCCAACTCCATAAGTATTTTTAAACAGAGTGTTAGCATAAACAATATCAACCCCTAATATGAACAAGTTAATTTCCAACCCAAAATGGAGATTAACTGTGAAAAAAAACTATCTGATAACTCTGCATAAAAACTTGTGTAAACGAAAAAATAAATATTTAGAATATCATGTAAGGGACATAATTAGAGTCAAAGGCCAAAATAGAAGAAAATAACGCCAAAGGGGACCCAAAAGATCACAGACTGCCTGACACCCACAAGGTCGGCAGGTATCAAGACAACAAATCGAGACAAAGTAAAAGAAAGTAAAAAGTAAAATGGCCCTTGAAATTATTAGGGGCGAGACTTATTGAAATAAACCTTCCTCCCAGGAGGTACGGATCCTCGAGCTGGGGGGAAGGAAACTAAGTATTGACTTAGTTTAAATCAAGGAATGACACACTGGAGGTACGGATCCTCAAGCAGTGTTTCCCTTTCCCTGTGTGAAGTGGTCTTTTATACTCTGACACTTTGAATTCACAGTGCAGCTTTGGGACAAGAAAGAGTGCACCCCACAGATGATAATGTAGCGTGTTCACCACCCCAAATCCAAAAGAGACCAGGTGTCTCCTACACACAACCATTAAAAGAACACTTAGCTTGCGGAGACAAACTCGGCAACCCTGGCGCGAAAGCGGGTAAATCCACAAAGTAAATCCAAAGCGACCCACACCGAGAACGGGACCACAGTACACACAGAAGCCAGGACCGAACTGTCTTCCCTCACAAAACTAGGGTATTTATACCCGAAAAGACCCCCCAGGCCATGCCCAGGCATGCGCGAAAAGAAAAAAATATGCAAAATAAGAGTTGGACCCACCAACCCGATGTCCCGGCAGTCCAAACAAGCCAACGACCCAAACACCCTGAAAAGGAGAGGGAGGAAAAAACACTATCAAACGACCATTACTCCCTTCAGGGGCTATTGTGCACTTTGGAAGGAAAGTATATATAGGAAAAAATGGTAATGTACAATTTACGGTATGGGACTTGGGGGAATTAATAAATCTTTTTTTTTTTCTCGGAGACTTCAACACCATCCAAGTAACGAGACTTGGTTTAAAATACGTTCTTTGGTTATTTTTATAACCATGTTCATATTATTTCGTAACTGCCCGCCTCGGATGAAGCGGAGCCCGGGATGTCTCATCCAAGTCAATGGCCAGCATCGCAGAGTTCCCCAAAGTCCCTTTGTTCCGTGGTAGAGAAGGCAGGCATGTGGCATGGTAAAGACCCGGCCTCAACCACTCGGCGTCCGAGGACGATGTCAGTCCAGGCGAGATCGACCTTAAGTCGGCGAGTGCACAGCCGTACACTACAATCATTATCATGATTATCATCATTATTATCGTTATCATCATTATCATCATTATCATCATTATCATCATCATTATCATCACTATTGCAATTATTATCATCATTATTGATATTGTTATCATTGTTATTGCAATGATTGGAGTTATAGATATATTTTTTGCAATAATACTAATAACCACAACAATAATGATAGTAATAACAATAATAAAAACAATAATAACGATTTTTATATAATAAATTTTTTATATCATTATCTTAATTAGTATCGTTATTACTGTAATTATTACTGTTATAATAATTATTTTTCCAATTATACTACCAGTACAAATAATAATAATGATAATAATAACAATAATAATACTATAAAAAATATTATAACCACTATCATTATTATTATTATACTTAACTTATTATTATTATTGTTATTATTACAGTTATAATAGATTTCTTGGCAATAATACTAATAATTAAGATAATGGTAATAATAATATTAATAATAATAATAATAAAAATAATAAAAAAATAATAATAATAATAATAATAATAATAATGATATAATAATAATAAACAATAATATTAATATATTCAAATGTTATCAAAAATTTGCTTTATTCTCACTTTTATCATCATTATTGTTTATGATTAAAATAATTCTGGTAATTATTATCATTATTACCCTAATAATACCCGAAATCACCAAAGAAATCGAAAAACGTCTTTTTTGGGGTATACTCTGAAAAGGCTATATTTTTGCTAGATTTTGCCGCTTTTCGACTTTTGGGAATGTTTTTCTTATACCTTTTTTATATATTATGGACACAATTCCTGTTATTATCATCATCATTAACATGATTTATCATCATTATTATCGTTATCATCATCATTATCATCATTATCATCATCAACATCATCATTATCATCATTATTGCAATTATTATCATCATTATTGCAATTGTTATCGTTATTACTGTAATTATTACTGTTATAATAACTATTTTTCCAATTATACTACCAGTACAAATAATAATAATGATAATAATAACAATAATAATACTAATAACAATATTATAACAACTACATTATTATTATTATACTTATACTTATTATTATTTTTGTTATTTTTTACAGTTATAATAGATTTTTTGGCAATAATACAAAATTAAGATAATGGTAATAATAATATTAATAATAATAATAAAATAAAATAATAACAATAATAATAATAATAATAATAATAATAATAACAATAATATTAATAATATTCAAATGTTTATCAAAATTCGCTTTATTCTCACTTTTATCATCATTATTGTTATGATTAAATAATTCTGGTAATTATTATCATTATTACCCTAATAATTCCCGAAATCCCAAAAAAATCGAAAAAACGTCATTTTGGAGTATACTCTGAAAAGGCTAATTTTGCTAGATTTTGCCGCTTTTTCGACTTTTGGGAATGTTTTTCTTATACCTTTTTATATTATATATGGACACAATTCCTGGTTATTATCATCATCATTATCATGATTATCATATTATTTTCGTTATCATCCATCAATATCATCATTATCATCATCAACATCATCATTATCATCATTATTGCAATTATTTCAATCATTTTTGCAATTGTTATGATTGTTTTTGTTATTTTTGGAGTTTTAGTATATATTTTTTTCAATAATACTAAAAACCACAAAAATAATGATAGTAATAACAATAATAATAACAATAATAACGATTTTATGATAATTATTTATATCCTTATCTAATAGTATCGGTATACTGTAATTATTACTGTTATAAAAGATTATTTTTGCAATTATACTACCAGTACAAAAATAAAAATGATAATAATAACAATATAATGCTAATAACAATATTATAACCACTAGCATTATTATTATTATACTTTCACTTATTATTATTATTGTTATTATTACAGTTATAATAGATTTTTTTTTCAATAATACTAAAAATTAAGATAATAGTAATAATAATAATAATAATAATAATAATAATAATTTAAAAATAATAATAATAATAATAAAAATATAAATAATATTCCAAATGTTATCAAAATTCTCTTTTCTCACTTTTATCATCATTATTGTTATGATTAATATAATTCTGGTAATTATTATCATTATTTCCCTAAAAATTGCCGAAATCACCAAAGAAATCGAAAAAAACGTCATTTTGGAGTATACTCTCAAAAAAGGGTATATTTCGCTAGATTTTGCCGCTTTTTTCGACTTTTGGGAATGTTTTTCTTATACCTTTTTTATATTATTTTGGAACAAATTTCCGTTATTTCATCATCATTACAGATATCTCATTATTCGTTTTCTATTATCATCATTTTCATCATATCCATGTATTATCATCATTATTCATTGTTATTTTTAAATTTCAATTATTATCTATTTTCCAAATTACTATCATA
>NW_023645218.1:0-8254 GCF_015228065.2 Penaeus monodon | reverse complement strand
AAATTTTTGTATATTAAAAATATTATATATATGTATAATAATATATATATTAATAAAATATTTTAAATATAAATATATATATTTTAATATATTTAAATATATATAATATTAAAAATATTATATGTGAATATATTAATTTAAAAACATATTATATATTTATATATATTATATATATATATATATTAATATAAAATATATAAATATTATACCATATATCATATTAAATTATATATATTTCTATATTGTTTATGTTTTATAAATTTTTTTTAATATATATTTTTTAAAATATATAATATATATAATATAAATATAATATTATATATTTAAAATAAAATTATAATATATATATATATGATAAATTTATACTTTATTACACATATATACATTTATGTATTTTTATATAGTATATAATGAAATTCTATGTATATTTATATATATATTATATTATATTAATATATATATATATATAAAATATGTATATGTAATATATAATGCCAAATATTTATAATATGTAATTTTAATGTACAAAATTATGCACATATAATATTTTATATTATAATATAAAATATATATAGGGGGATATAACATAATAATATATTTTTTTAATAACATATTTATATATAAAATATAGTTATATATATATATTATATATATATATAAAATAATTTATATTATATATATTATTATATTTTTTTATTTATATTTATATATTATATATTTATATTATATTTTTAGTGTTTTTTGTGTGTGTGTGTGTGTGTGTGGGTGTGGGTGTGTGTGTGTGTGTGTGTGTTTTTGTGTGTGTGTGTGTAGTTGTTGTGTGTGTGTGTGTGTGTGTGTGTGTGTGCATATACATACATATCATACATATCAAAAAACCATAAATAAAAAAAAAACTATTTATATATATATAATATATTAATATATAAATATATAAAAAACCCCTATATATATATAATTTTATATAATACATACTACATACATAATCAACATCATGCTACGTACTACAGCATGCAGCATACATGATACATACATAATACATACAAAATAAAGAATAATAATATAGATGAAGATAATAATAAAAATAGATGATGATAATGAGAGACAGACAGTGATAGATAGGGATAGATATGACTAGATATATGAAATATAATAATATAAATAAAATTTGTTTATATTTAAAAAATATATGTTTTTATATTATTTAAAACATTTAAAATAGAAAATTAAAATATATAATTTTAAAAATTGTATCATATATATAATATATTATATATAATATATAAAATATATATATTATTATAATTATATTTAATATTAACACACACACACACAACACACACACCCCAAATATTATACATTACATATTATTATATATAAAATATATATATATATATATATATAATATATATATATTAAATTTAAAAATTCATATATATTAGAAAGATAGATGGTATATAGACAAAAAAATGTTTTATGTGGTCCGGCGCGCGCGTGTGTGTGTGTGTGTGTGTAAACTATACAATTACATTTTTTACACAACACACCAAAAACCGCTATTATAATTATATATATATAAATAATATTTTTTAAATATAATTTATAATATATTATAATGATGCAATTATTTTAACACACAACACACACACACACACACCACAACACACACCCTCAAAACACACAACCACAAAACACACACACACCACACACATATATATATATATAATATATATATATATATATAATATTATATATATTATATATTATATGTTCTATTATGGGGGCCAGAAGTTTAAAGCCTATCCCCGTCTCCTCGTCACGACCTCCCGCACCTGGCGCTGGGGGCTGACAGGTACGTCCGCTGGCACTTTTTCCATTTACTTTTTGTTTTTTTCTTTTACATGTTTCTATTTTTTTCATCAGTAAAGTAAAGCCAAATAAATCTATGGGCCTTTCTACAGCCAATTTGAGTATCTAAAGCCTCTTATATAGATACAGGGTGATATGTGTGGTGTATGTAAAAATATATTATATATATATATATATATATAATATTATTTATTAATATATATATTAATGTTGTATGTTTTTATGTATGTATTTATATTTTAAAATTTTTTTAATATATTATATATTATATTTTATATATATAACACACATATTTTTCACACTCCACACACAACGCACACAGCACACACCACACACACCCACACCACCACACACACACACACCCACACCCACACACACCACACACACACACACACACACACATACACACACACACACACACACCCAAAATTTTAATATAATATATAAATAATAATATAATTAATATATATATACAAATATATAATATATATATATATATATAATATATATATAATATATAATAATATATATATATTAATATATAAAAATATACAACACACACACACCCCATACTCTATATTTTTAATATATGTTAATTATACAACATAAATTATATATATTTTAAAATTTTATATTTTTATATATAATATAATTATAATATATGTTATATATATATATATATTATATATAATATAAAATTATATAATATATACGTATACATTAATAATTATATTTGATATATAAACATACACACACACACCACAACACACAACAACACACACACACCACACACACCACACAACACACCCCACCATACATATCATGCACACACGCCTAGTATGATGTTGATGTATTTTTTATAAAAATTATTTTATATATTATATATATGTTATTATACAAAAAACCCATATTTTTCACACCACACAACACACACAACACACAAAACCCCAACAACACACACACACACACAACCCCAAACACCCAAAACAAACACAAACACACACCCACACAAAACCACAAAACCCCAAAAACCAAAAATATATATATATATAATATTTATTATAATATATATATAAAATATAATATACACACCACACACACACCCCACACACACACACACACACTCGTCAAATTTGTATATATATGATTATATACAACTACATATATTATTATATATAATATATAAAATTATATATATTAATATATATTATACGATCATTATAATATGTATATGTGTATATATATAAACCACACACACACACCCCACACCACACACACATAATATCATGCACACACCACTCATTAGTATGTATGTAGTATTTATGTATTATATATAGGGTGTGTGTGTGTGTGTGGTTGTATGTATGTATTATAAAATTTAATATATATATATAATAAAATATAATATAATATATAAAATATTATATATTTTTTTTTTTTTTTTTTTTTTTTTTTTTTTTTTTTTTTTTTTTCCAACGGCCATTTCAACGCAGGAAAATCGGCCTCTCTTAATTCGTTATTGAGAGGATTTGGGTAGTCCCCACCCTTGCCTGATTGGGGCCCCTTTCCCTAATAAACCGGGGGGTTCGGCTTTTTAACCCGGGGCCCACGCGGCGATTCCCCCTACGACACCTGGTTTGATTCGGGCTCGATGAGCATCAAGCGCAGGCATTTTACAAAATTTATATAATATATATATATATATAATATATAATATATATAATATAATATAATATTTTAAAATGTATGATGTTTTGGATATATTATTTTAAAATTATATAATATATATATATTTTATATATATAATTTTATTAGCATTCACGGCCGCTGGTTCCCGGGGTAGTCTCATTTTTTATAATTTCCCCAAAAAGTTGTTTTAAAAAACAGGTTTGCCGTTGTAACAGGGTTTCGAGGAACAAAAGTTTTGTTTCAAAAGATATTGTAAAGGTAATTTTATCTGTCAAAATTTACATATGGAAAGGATTACAATACATATATATATATTATATATATATAATATATATTTATATATATATATTAACATATATGAATCAATATATTTTATAAGAAGGAGAATGTGTATATAAAATGAGTATTTAATCTGAACACACACACACCACAACACCCCGATATGTGTGTGTGTGTGTGTGTTGTGCATATATATTTATTATAATAATATATTTATATTATATATATATAATATTTAAATATTTATATAATATGTAAAAGGGGTTGTGGGTAGTTTTTTTATATTTTTCTTTTAACGGTGGGTTCTGTCTGAGCCGCCGGGCCACATGATACTTAATTGATTTTTCAGTTTTTTGGTTTGGAGGAGTACTGGAGGGTCCCCATTTCCCTTTCCCCGGAGAACCGGGGTACCTTTTTTTTTGGAAATGAATCTCTCTATTTACCCGGGGCTTGGGACTACACTTTGATTTGGGGCTGCTTGGCCCCCAGGGGCTGGTGGGGGGGCAATAAAAGGTAAATTTTCCTTCCCCCAAGGGGAAAAACAACGCCCCGGCCGGTGACTCGAAAACCCCGAACTCGATTGCCGTCGTGACGCTTTAGTCCGACGCTCTAATTTCGGCCACCGCGGGCCCCCAAAAGGGGGGGGGGCCCGGGGGTTTTTATGTTTTTTTAGCCCCGGGGGGGGGGGGGGGGATTTTGAAACCCCCAAACCCCGATTTTGGCCCCCCGGGTTTCGGGTTCGGACAGTTCCTTTAAACCTATCAGAACCGGGGGAAAAGATGGTGATCGATAAAAAAACCAGGGCGGAAGGCAAAGGCAAAATCCGCTCTAAAATTTCCAAAAAAATCATGGAAATCCGATCGTAACGTCCTTGTGGGACAGGGCCCTTAAAAAAAAAAAAAAATATATATATATATAAATAAATTTTATATATATAATTTTAACATATTAAATTTATATATATATATATATATATAATATATATGTAATGTATATTAAAATATATGGGTGGTGTGTGTTGCATATTAAAGCTGAAAATTTAAAATGAATGAGTTTTGTGTGTATGTATATGCAATATAGGGGTGAGTGTGTGAGGTGTTAGAGCGCGCGCGTGTGTGTTGTGTTTGTGTGGTGTTGGTGTGTGTGTGTAGTGTTTTTTGGGGTGTGTGTAGTTGTGTGTGTGTGTATTTTTGTTGGTGCGTGCGTGCGTGCGTTGTGTGTGTGTGTGGTGTGTGTGTGTGTCGTGTGGGGTGTGTGTGTGGGTGTGTGGTGTGTTTTACCCATTTATATATATTACTATACATTTTTAATAATATATATAATTTATATATATTATATATTTATTATATTATGATATAAAATGATATGTATATTAAAAGCATTGTTTTTTAAGTATTTATTATATTATTATATTTATTATAATATAATATTATATAAATGGGGTTTTATATGTGTGTGTGTTTTTTGGTGTGTGTGTGGTGGTGTGTGTTGGTGGTGTGGTGTTTGTGTTGTATTTTTTCATTTATAAAAAACAAGGGTACCACAAAAACACACCAACACACACCACCACACACACACCACCACCCCCAAAACCCCACACACACACACACCCACCACTATATATAATATACCCCGCTATTTGATTTTTTATAAATATATATATATATATTATAATATATATATATATATTATTATATATTATTAATAAAATCAAATACCGTGGTGTCAAGGTAAGCTGCATTAATTCCAACTTGTTTATTTCAGTTAAAATAACATTAAATAGGTTCGAATATTTTTCAAAAACAATAATTCGTAAATAACGGTAATTCACAATTGGGTTTTTCATAATTTTTGGGTCACATGATGGTGACTCACCCCCCTGCTTTCGGAGTGCCGCTTGGGGGACGTACAGCAGGATGCACCGATGGGACTGAGACAATCACTCCCCTTCCGGGTGAAAACATATCCCACATGGCATTTCGCCCATTACAAAAGAAAAACCAGGGACAAGCAAAATCCCGTAATATTTAAAATCCTCCCGCACGGTTACGTTCGTCCTGCTGTCTTGCCTTACCGTCTTCCCACTTCGTCTTCCCTTTCGTCCTTCCCCAGGGGAAGGGAAGAGGGGGGAGGGTAAGTCAACAGAAAACAAAAAACGTTGATAGGTTTTTTGAGCTTGGGAGTCGGAAATGTTCACGTGATTAGGCGTTTCTTTATATATACTCATTATATAATATTATATATATATATATATATTATATATATTATATATTATATCATATTATTATATATATATATATAATTATTTATATTATTATATGTGTGGTGTGGTGTGTGTGTGTGTTGTGTTTATGATGCATGTAAGTAATGTATATAAGTAAAAAATAAAAAATAAATAATAATAATAATAATAAATATAATAATATTTTTTTAAATAATTTATAATAAAAATAATAATAATTACATAAAAAGCTTGTGTTGTATTTATTTATAAACCCCCATACATATATAATAAAAATAATATATCTTATATATGTATTATATATATATTATATATTACTTTAATATATATATATATATTTTTTTTTTTTTATATATATTATTTTGTTGTATGTAGTATGTATTTAAAATAAATAAACACACACCACACAAAAACACCCACACACACCCCCACACCACACTCACCCACACACACACACACACACACACACACCACACACACATCACACACCCAACCACACACACACACACACCAACAAAACTGTAAAAAAGGCTTTCTCTCCTCTCTCTCTCTTTTTCCTTTTCCTCTCTCTCCTTCTTCTCTCTCTTTTTTCTCTCTCTATCTTTTCCCCTCCTTCCTCTCTTCCCCCCCCCCCCCCCCCCACCCCCCCCCCCTTTTTTTCGGGTATTCATAGAAAAAACCTGGTACCAAATGCATTCACATCTGAAATTCTCATTCTGATTGCAGAATTTGTATTTTACCCCAGTGGTTTGAAGGTGCTTTGCAGAATGATTTAAATTTATTAATGATAATTTCTTCTTGAATTAAGCTTCACATTGTTAAGAGATTATTATTGTTTTGAGATAGAATATCTTAAAAATCTGTGAAAGATGGCTCAGCTTCGTGCTACAACCAAAATATGTCCAATGTAGAATATGAACAAACTACTATTCCTGCTTGATTGTGTAGTTCATCCCATAAATACAGATTATTTTTTAACACAATAAACATATTATAAACTGAATTATATTGTTATGTATGTAAAGCATTGTGTTAATCAGTAGGAAATAATGTCATGAGGAGGCCTGGAACGGGTGAAGCTGAGAAGTGTGATTATCAGGTATTATTTTGAGTACACATTGGGGCAAGATTACTAGGTAACCACTCCCAATTTTCTGTTACTGATTAGTCTAAGTTTTATTTGAAAGCTGTTTTTTAAAAGCCACGAGAATTTGGGTGAGATTATCCCTTTTAATGAAAAAATGGTTTTAAAAGAGGGTGTTTGGTCACGGGATTAAGCTCCTGATCTCAAAAAGTAATAAAGTTAAAGTTTTTTACGTTACAGAAAAATTTAAAGGTCAAAAGAAAGTCGAAAAAAATAGCAAAAACGTTAAGGGGGTCTTACAAAATTCTTTTTTGGGGAAAGTTAACACTTTTCCCCTGGATTTTTGTAAGGATTTGAGGCCTTTCTCAGAAAAAAAATTATTTCAATTGTAAACTCTTTCAAGATTTTCTGAATATCTTTGTTATTTTTGATTAATCTGTAGTTGTCGTAATGCTGATCGATGACTCAGGCAAAATTTGAACAAATGTGATACAGTATCAGTTAAATTTATCATTAAATATAACTATGTGTCAAATGACTTTTTATTTTTCCTGGTATCGGATAAAAATTTGCCTTGTTTCTCTGAAGAAATTGCATTTTTCTTAACAAGACCTAAACTTTTTTTTTTTTTAAAGGTTCATGATGCAACACACTGTTAATTAATAACTCTAGGGAAATTTTGGGAGGAAACATGAAATTGCCCAGCATAATTTATTACAAGTTCATTTATTGTATTTACACATGATTTTTGGAAAGATTTTTGTATTATTTTATTCTTTAATGTTGGCAAGATTTTAATAACAATTTAATAATTATGATCTCAATAAGAAAAAAAAAGATCATAAAATAGCATAGAATTTTCAAAGGGAGGGGAAAAACAGAGCCCACAAGGGGGCCCATGATAGACTCCTTGCTGGCAAAGCATATGTGGCCCCCCAGTCCCCTGCTTCTTGTTGTTGTGGAGGGCTTAGGAGACGCAGACTCAGGTCCAACGGAGAGGATCACCCCTACCTTGTCCTCAGCCCTCATCTCAACTAATTTTGCATGGTCTGTTCTTCTCCTTTCCTTTTCCTTTTTTTCATCCCCTTGTT
>NW_023645217.1:0-2500 GCF_015228065.2 Penaeus monodon | reverse complement strand
TAAATATATAAATAAAAATAAATATAAATCATTATTTATATATATTAATAAAATTATATATACAACATAAACACCACACACACAACACACTACAAACACACACACACGCACACACACACAAACACACCAACCCCCACACACCCAAACCCCCCCACACCAAAACCTCACAACCCCACACACACACACACACAACACAACAAACACACACACATATAATATTATATATATATAATATTATAAATAATTGCATAAATAATATAAATAAATATAATTAAAATTTTAAAAGGCATATATAATAAAAAATAAAAATATATAAATATATATATATATATATATATATTTTTGCATAAATTTTTATATAATAATATAAAATTTTAAATTAAAAAATACCACACAACCAACACCACACACACAAAAACCCACCACACACACACACACACACACACCAACAACCACACACACACACACACAATATAAATTATATATATATATAATATATATTAAATATATATATTATATTATATATAATATAAAATTATATATATATATATTATATAATATATATATATATATATAATATCATACATTAACGGTAGGTTCATGTCTGAGCCGCCGTGGTCACACATGTACTAAATTGCATTTTTCACTTTGTGTGTCTTGGAGTGAGTACGTGGGGGGTCCCCCATTCCTTTCCCGGAGGGCCCGGTGTTACCTTTTTAGGTAACTTTCTCTCTTTTTTTTACCGGGTTGGGCCCGAGACTTGAGCTGGTGGCCCCCCCGTGGCTAGGCGGGCCCAAATGAGGTGAATTTCCTTCCCAAGGGGGAAACAACCGGCGGTCGGTGACTCAAACCCCTCGAATAGTTTGCCGTCGTGACAGTTTTGAGTCGGCTCTAACTTTCGACCACCGCAGCCTGAGATCATGTGTTCCCATGATTTTCTTGGCAATTAGACGGGGTTTTGCCATTGCCTTCCCCCCGGTTTTTTATCGAGCACCACTCTATTTTCCCCGGGACTGATGGGCGACTTGGTCCCCCAGTGGTAGGGAGGAATCAGGGGAAAAGTTCCTTGCCTAAGGGAAACAACGCGGCGGTCGGTGACTCAAAACCCTCGAACTCAGATTACCGTCGTGACAGTTTTGAGCCCGGGACGCTCTAACCTTTCGGCCACCGCGGCCCCAATATATATATATATATATAAAATATATATATAATATATAGGGTATATAAAATATATATATATAAAATATATAATAGGTATATTATATATATTAATATATATATATTTATAATAAAATATAATATGTATATGTATATATATATATATATATATATAAATATATATATATATGTGTGGTGGTGGTGTATGTGTGTGTGTGTGTGTGTGTGTGTGTGTGTGTGTGTCTGTGTGTGTGTGTATGTGTGGTGTGTGGTGTGTGTGTGTATATATGTAATATATATATATAAAATATATATATAATATATAATATATAAATTATTTTACATATATTTAAATGTATGTCTACATAAGATAGATAGATGGATATAGATATAAAACAATTTATGTGTGTGTGTGTGTGTGTGCGTGTTGTTGTGTGTGTGTTGTGTGTGGTGTGTGGTGTGTGTTGTGTGTTGTTTTTTGTGCGCTGTGTGTGTGTGTGTGTGTGTGTGTGTGTGTGTGAGTGTGTGTGTGCGTGTATGTACATATATATTATATATATATATATATATATATATATATAATATAATATATAGGGGGAGCACATAGTTACATCCACCCTTCGTTTCCACCTACGAGGGTCCCTTATGGCAAGTTGCCAGGCAGGGGCCGGCCCATCTCTATCTCTTGACGACAGGTTTGACGATTTGCCCCAAACCACGACTTCCTAGATCCTCCCACAGGCCTTTCCTCCCAAAGTGTCTCATGAATTATACATATATACACACACACGCACAACACACACACACACACACACACAACACACACACACACACACACACACACACATATAAAATAATATATTTTATATATATATATATAATATATATATATATATGGATATATATATATATATATATATATATAAAATATTATAATATAAAACACACATTTTATGTATATATACATATGTGTATATATACATAAATATAAATTAGTGTGTATATACACACACATGCATAAATATACATATATATATATATAAATTATATAATATATATATATATAAAATATATATAAAATACATATATAATAAATATATAATATTATATATATATATATATATATATATATATAATTATATAGATATATATATATATATATATACATATACCACAATTGTACATATTTATATAAAAATATACATATACATATAACATATTTAAATAAAAAAAATATGTAATATGCACACACAAAAACACACACACACACCACAAACACCACACACACACACACACACACACACACACACACACACACACAACACACACACAAAAAAATTTT
>NW_023645216.1:0-2500 GCF_015228065.2 Penaeus monodon | reverse complement strand
CAACAAACATGAATATCGTTCATTAGTCAAGTATTAATTAATTTCCTCATTCTTAGAGATTTAAGTGTTTTCATCTGCAACAAATTCAATGCGTTCGTGATTTTATCTTATTACGAATATCACTTCATTTTATCTCGTTCCTCCCTCGCCTAGACCTGACCGCGCTTTCTCTTTCGCTTGTGGTCGTCGGTTGTGGTCTTGACCTGACCTCACTTTTCTCTTTTCTGGTCAAACCTAGGGATTAACTGTAGCACTGTTACATTGCTTATTGGTAACATTTCTATCGGCGCTAGAACGAGCTTGTAACGCGATTTATTATAATCATTTTGATTGAATATAGCGTATGATCTCTCCCATATCATAGTGCACAGGATTACCCGATATTATGGGGTTGCGTAAACGCCTAATAGATCTGTGCTCTGACATCTGAAAAGTAGGTACAAGTAAAAACCCTGGGTTTTTCATTTGATTGGTAACTTTGAGTCTATGTGACCCACAGTTTTCATTTGTTAAATTGATGTAGGACTAGGGTTTTAAGCTAGAATAATTATTCGCTTATTAAACACACCCTTCACACCCTCTTTTAAGTTGCTTGCATGTTTTGGGTAAATTTCCCAGCGATCATGTGATTCATGATAATTTAGATACCCTTAGGAAATGTCAGGAGCGCCCATCACAGATACGCAGAAAAGAGCAGGTTATTTATAGATTTTCCTGGCTCCATTTGCTTCAGTATATGGCATTTTAGGTATAGGATCCCCCGTCGATGAAGTCTGACATGCATAGCTAGACATGTACCTCGGCAGTTCATATTTTATGACTGCGAGAAGATTTGTTTGCTAAAAAGCTTGCAAATATTTCTTCATGTCACCATTCATTCATGCGTACATTCTTTCGCATATCATTAAATGTTGAATTCAATGTGGTAGCATTGCTCATTTACCTTAGTTTTGTTATAGTGAACGTTAATATTCGTGTTTGTGATTCATTCTCTGTGTGAGGTCACTCCCACTTTCGCTCACACACACACACACACTCACTCACTTATTCAGTCATCCTTGCAAAACAAGACACTGAAACCTTTTCATTAATACGGTTTGTTGCTGTTGTAGTTGCCAGCATAAGATCTATGATGTATCTCTTTAGCCCGCGAATTTGTCAGTTGTGACGAGTGACTCGTACATTTATTTCTTCTCTGCGTGACGACAATTGCGGATTGCCGTTGTCGTTTCCCTTATATACTCTCATATCTATCAGAGACAGTTGGTAGTTCAAGCCAGGTCTATGCGGATTGCTAATGACGACTCCCTCTCCTATTTTCTTCTTTATCTTTGTGAAATAAAACACAAAACGAAAAAAAAGACAAAAATGAATTAAAAGCAAACATTAAAAAACAAAATTTTTTATAGATATCCGGCTAGTGGTACTTAACAACCCCTCTTCTCTGTTGCCTTTCTTTTTTTTTTTTTTTTGCTATATGGCCCTTACATGTATGATCTGGTTCCCCGACTATACATAGCAGTCCAACCGACGATAACCGACTGCTGCAGAACTGGTCACCTTAAGATGCTGTGGGAAGGACGTCACCGGAAGATCGCCAGAAGTCTGCGGACCAGGATGTTTGTCAGAGCAGGTGTTAAGCAGTCCCATGATGTAGTGGACGGACGCTGCCTGCCGAGATGCTTGCAGATCCAGCGAAGGACCAGGAACTCGCCAGCGCAGGTACCAGTCGGCCCAGCATGCTGTGGATGGGTGACATCTGGCAGACGCCCACAGATCCAGTCAACTCCAGGAGCTCGTCAGTGCAGGTATCAGCTGCCCTCAGTTACTGAAGAGGACGCCCTGCCCTGACACCCGTGGTACAGATGAAGATTACGAGAACGTAATGCCGCCGACAAGGACCTGGACGAGATCTGTGAAGACGTGTGGACGAGGACGCCGCCGAGTTAGGCCTGGCGAGGACTACGAGGAAGTCTAGACGAATCCGAAGTCAAGGAAGACTTGTGCGAGACTTTCGAGGACGTGTGGACGTCGAGGACGGACAGATTGTACCGAGGACCAGGAAGATGAGGACGACAGGGACGAGCAGCCACGAAGATGCACCAGGACAATACACGCAAAAGCGAGATGACCAACCAAGTTAAGTCACCCTTGAGGCAAGTCTAAGGCACTTCAAGGGCGAGGCGCGAGTAGGTGGCCGAGCAATATGGCATATACATAAGTCTATTTCTGTTACCAGTGACCCTGTGGCTGTTTGCTACATGGCTCCAGTCCCAAATAGGAACCATTCACTCAGCGAAGCGTAGATGATGATATTATCTGACCTCGCCTAACCCGTCAGTTTGTCACCAGAGTCCAGCGTGGTAAGTCGGCCTACCTCCCCCTCCGGCGGTTGACCTGACGCTTGACCCATACCACTTTACTCATATGACATCGTCCGTTGTTCGTTAGTGTGACCCTGTACGCTTGAATCCCCTGTCAGATACCACTTATCATGCAT
>NW_023645214.1:0-2500 GCF_015228065.2 Penaeus monodon | reverse complement strand
TTTTTAATAAGTATTATAATTTTATTATTATCATTATTATTATTTGTATGGTATTATAATTATAAATAATTATTATAATGTATATTACGTAATAATCATTATATTAAGTAATATAAAAATAATTATATAAATCCGTTATAATTGTTATTAATATGTTATTACTATCATTATTTTGTGTTATTATAATTATTGAATAATATATATATAACTCAATAATTGCAATAATATGAACATTGATAATATATAATAATTTGCAATAATGATATAATAATGATGATAAGATAAATACGATAATAAATGATAAATCATGATAATGTTATGATAATATACAGAATTTGCTTATTATATATAAATGGAATAAGAATTAAGTTCCAAAATCGAAATAAGCTGCAAAATTAGCAATATTACCTTTTGAGAGTATATCCAAAAACGATTTTTGATATCTTGTATTTAGAATTATTAGGGTATATGATAATAATTACCAAATTGTATTAATCATAACATAATGATGATAAAATGAGAATAAAGAGAATTTGATAACTTAATATTATTAATATTATTATTATTATTATTATTATTATTATTATTATTATTATTATTATACTATTTAATTATAGTATTATTCCAAAAATCTATTATAACTGTAATAATAAAATAATAATAATAAGTATAAGTATAATAATAATAATGCTAGTGTTATAATATTGTTATTAGTATTATTATTGTTTTATTATCATTATTATTATTTGTCTGGTAGTATAATTGCAAAAAATTATTATAACAGTATAATTACGTAATAACGATACTAATAGAAATGATATAAATAATTATTATAAGTTATTATTGTTTATTATTGTTATTACTATCATATTGTTGTGTTAGTATTATTGCAAAATATATATTAACTCCAATATGCAATAATAATGATAACAATTGCAATAATGATGAAATAATTGCAATAATGATGATATATAATGATGATAATGATGATGATAACGATAATAATGATGATAATCATGATAATGTGAGATAATACAGGAATTGTGTCCATTTAATATAAAAAGGATAAGAAAACATTCCCAAAGTCGAAAAGCGGCAAAATCTAGCGAAATATAGCCTTTTGAAGTATACTCCAAAATGACGTTTTTTTGATTTCTTTGGTGATTTCAGCAATTATTAGGGTAATAATGATAATAATTACCAGAATTGTATTAATCATAACAATAATGATGATAAAAGTGAGAATAAAGAGAATTTTGATAACTTTAATATTATTATATTATTATTATTATTATTATTATTATTATATTATTATTATTATTATTACTATATCTTAATTATTAGTATTATTGCCAAAAATCTATTATAACTGTAATAATAACAATAATAATAATAAGTATAAGTATAATAAATAATGCTAGTGGTTATAATATTTTATAGTATTATTATTGTTATCATTATCATTATTATTATTTGTACTGGTAGTATAATTGCAAAAATAATTATTATAACAGTAATAATTACAGTAATAACGATACCAATTAAGATAATGATATAAATAATTATTATAAAATCGTTATTATTGTTATTATTATTGTTATTACTATCATTATTGTTGTGGTTATTAGTATTATTGCAAAAATATATACTATAACTCCAATAATTGCAATAATAATGATAACAATTGCAATAATGATGATAATAATTGTAATAATGATGATAATGATGATGATAATGATGATAATGAAGATAATGATGATGATAACGATAATAATGATGATAACGATAATAATGATGATAATCATGATAATGATGATGATAATAACAGGAATTGTGTCCATATATAATATAAAAAAGGTATAAGAAAAACATTCCCAAAAGTCGAAAAAGCGGCAAAATCTAGCGAAATGTAGCCTTTTGAGAGTATACTCCAAAATGACGTTTTTTCGATTTCTTTGGTAATTTTGGCAATTATTAATGTAATAATGATAATAATTACAGGAATTATATTAATCATAACAATAATGATGATAAAAGTGAGAATAAAGAGAATTTTGATAACATTTGAATATTATAATAATAATAATAATAATAATAATAATAATAATAATAATAATATTTTATTATTATTATTATTATTATTATTAATCTTAATATTATTATTATTATTATTATTATTTCTATTACTACTATCTTAGTTATTAGTATTATTGCCAAAAAATCTATTATAACTGTAATAATAACAATAATAATAATAAGTATAAGTATAATAATATAATGCTAGTGGTTATAATATTGTTATTAGTATTATTATTGTTATTATTATCATTATTATTATTTGAAATGGTAGTATAATTGCAAAAATGATTATAATAACAGTAATAATTACAGTAATAACGATTCTAATTAAAATAATGATATAAATAATTATTATAAAATCGTTATTATTGTTATTATTATTGTTATTACTATCATTATTCTTGGGGTTAAAATTTTATAA
>NW_023645213.1:5000-8257 GCF_015228065.2 Penaeus monodon | reverse complement strand
TATTTAAATATAATATATATAATATATGTAATAATAAGATTATATATAATATACATAATATATATATATATAGATATTTTTATATATATAATACTATAATATAGTAAAAATCTATATATATATAATAAAATTATATATATATATATATATATATAATATATAATATATATATATATATATTTATATATATACATATAATGTATATATATATTATATATATATATATATATATATATATAATATATATATATATATATATATATATATATAATATATTTTAGATATATTATATATATATATATATATAATATATATATATATATATATATATATCATATATATAATATATATATAATATATATACACCGGCAGGCCCCGGGTTTTGGCAGCAAGGGATGCCACACAATCCATGGGGGAAACAGACAACGTCTCCTCGCTACAGGCAGAGGCATTTGGCGATCAGGGGAAAGGGAAACAAGTGGTCATACATACAGACTCCAGGGCAGCCAATGATTGTTTACAGCAAAGCTCACCCAAAGACAACATCTGCTTTCCGACCACTGGCCTCACCATAGCACAGAGGATTCTTGCTCAGGGTAGAAGAATAATCATAAACTGGGTCCTTAGCCACATAGGCGTCTGAGGGAATGAGCTTGCTAACAGACTAGCTGACATTGGCAGGGGTAGGCCCCCAAATCCCATGATCATAAAACCGAGCCGAAAAATCTTAAGACAGGTGTAATGCCACAGCTCGTGCCTTCCTCCTGCAGCTTCACAGAGAGAAAACGAGATCCTCCCCCTCGGCCAGATGGTACTCAGATGCCACAGGCTATGAGCCACTGGCATTCTCTGAAGCAATCAATAGAGGTACCCAAGTCATTTTTCACAGAATCAGACTAGGTTACCATGGCATGGCAGATTATAGAGACAAAAAGACTATGAAGACAGGTTGCATGCACTGTGGCGAGCCGAACGCCACGTTGGTACATTACCTACAGAATTGTGAGCACACATTTCCTGAGACAAGGACCGCCCACAACCGCCGCCAGGCTGGTGAACGGTTGGTCGGCCATCCTTCGCATATTGTCTGCAATATAATAAGATGATTAATCATTCGATATATATGAAAAATAGAAAAATATGGAACTTGTGGAGTGATCTGTGTTATGCTATATGATGATACCCATATATCAACAAGATATTCAAAGGTTGATAATCATATGCAAATAATGAAAGATTGGGGCTCGTTTCTTGTTGCGTACTCCGAATCTCGTCGTACTGGGAATCCTATAATAAGTGCAGCCGTCGTGGCTAAGTTTGGAAGCAACAGAAAGGAATGATATTCATGAAATTAATAAAACGAAATTAATTATTATTCCTGCTTGCAAAACCCAAATTTTGTCTTATCGCGACTTTCCGCAAATAAACGCAACTTTGGTGGCTAAGATATGAGCAAACAGAGGGTTGATGAGTGTCGGTCAGCTTCCGGATTGCACGTTTCTGTGAAAATAAGGACCAGAGTAGTCAGTGTAAGAAGTCGAAAACCGTCTTCTAAGGCAGCATGAAGACATGATGGCTTGAGAAGCAAACATTCCCCTCTATTATTGTCCCCTGGAGCATGACAATGCCAATGTTCCTTGATCGCAATATTGCGTGGAGGATGGGCATTCTTTTCATTGAAACCATAGATGTTCCATTGTAGTAGATTGTGTGTCATGATGTTACTTGGTGATAGTTACATCAAAGACATCCTTATATTCGGCCTCAGAGTCTGTTATATCAGAGTCTGACAACTAAATTGTGAAGTCCTCGCTGTTGTCAGGTTAACTGTGATGGAAGTGGAGAGACTTTGGTAGCTCTGACTTTGTGGGGTTGGTTTTTCTCACTTCAGACTTTGTCTGTGTATCTTTTCTCTTTGCTGCTTTAACCTGTTCGGTTTTCTCCCTTTCAGGACTGCAACAGTGTGGGTCATTTCTGTCATGGCGACCGTGACTGCCTTCTCCGCCTCCTCACTGGACTGTTACTACTGCAGTGACTACAGCAGTCAACAGGAGAGTCATATCTTCCTCGTCAAAGAAATTATCATCTCTTGGAGAGGCTTTGCAGTGTTTTTTGAACCTTTATTCCTGTGGTTCTTTTTCTGCATTTTAGTAATGGTGGGAAATTCTTTTTTTTTTTAAAATCCGGTGTCGGCTGTGAATGGGTCTTCCTCTTAAGAGCAAGAACAAAGTCTGGTAAAATTTTTTAGCAACCTCATGCGCCTGAGGGCCGCCTCTTTCCTGGCAGAGCAAGCCAGGCTCTCGGCGTGATCCCCCTTTGCACAGTTGGGACATTTGGCTTTTTTTCCCCTTTTGGCCTTCCTTGGGGGCCCTTAAGACAGGCGGTGTTGTGTGCCTTGCTACAGACAAAACATTTAGGATTGGCCTTGCAGCTAGCCTGGCGGTGATCATATCTTTGGCACTTGAAGGAGCCCAGTTACCCAGATCAAGGGTAATGATTGGGCTCTTTTCGGGGTCACCAGGATTTGCCTGGTTGGGTTCTTCCCTTCCGCATTGGGAAGCGTCCACGACCTGTGGGTAAAGATGTGATCACACCACATTATATGATAGTGAGAAGCCAAGTAGCACCATCTTGACTCTCCTATCATCGGGATTGAGTGGTGAGAGGCAAAACTTCCTCCATCATGAAAACTCCTTGGTTTCCTGCAGGAAATTCAGGGTAGCTTGGTCTTTGGGCATGATAATCAGGCCCTGGGGTCTGACAACCCGGATTGGGCAACCGAATTTTTGCTGCATCTCCCCAAAGCTCTTACCATTGCGAAGCCTTCAGGTTTTGAGGGAACCTAAAATGTGGGAAACGTTAGGGGTTCCAGACTCACCCCCAGAGTCTGTCTTCGGCCTGGGTCATTTCGGGCCGCACTTTTGGCTTAAATTCTGGGCTGCGGTCGTGGGAGCAGCAGCTGTTTCAGCTAGTTCAGCTTTTGCTCCCATCTCGGTCAGGGAGGACGTCTGAGGGTTACTCAGAGCTGGACAATCTCATGGACATACATGTTTTGGCTGATGCCGTGTCCATTTTAGCAGCAGGTCTCACGAGTCAACCTGTGTTTGCATTTTTTCTTGCCACTTGAAGCCATATATGGCTTTAGAGTGACCGCCGTAGTCTGGGTCTTGCAAGGTTCGCCAACATTTAAATCTCTTTTTTGTGGGGGGGGTTTAAATGTTTTCCATAAATAAGCAGTTATTTCATCCTCTCACGCC
>NW_023645213.1:0-2500 GCF_015228065.2 Penaeus monodon | reverse complement strand
AGAACCCAACCAGGCAAGTCCTGGTGACCCTGAAAAGAGCCCCAATCATTACCCTTGATCTGGGTAACTGGGGCTCCTTCAAGTGCCAAAGATATGATCACCGCCAGGCTAGCTGCAAGGCCAATCCTAAATGTTGTGTCTGTAGCAAGGCACACAACACCGCCTGTCTTAAGGCCCACAAGGAAGGCCAAAGGGAAACAAAAGCCAAATGTCCCAACTGTGCAAAGGGGCATCACGCCGAGAGCCTGGCTTGCTCTGCCAGGAAAGAGGCGGCCCTCAGGCGACATGAGGTTGCTCTAAAATTTACCAGACTTTGTTCTTGCTCTTAAGAGGAAGGAGCCCATTCACAGCCGACACCGGATATCTAAAAAAAGAAAAAGAATTTCCCACCATTACTAAAATGCAGAAAAAGAAACCACAGGAATAAAGGTTCAAAGAACACTGCAAAAAGCCTCTCCAAGAGATGATAATTTCTTTGACGAGGAAGATATGACTCTCCTGTTGACTGCTGTAGTCACTGCAGTAGTAACAGTCCAGTGAGGAGGCGGAGAAGGCAGTCACGGTCGCCATGACAGCAATGACCCACACTGTTGCAGTCCTGAAAGGGAGAAAACCGAACAGAGTTAAAGCAGCAAAGAGAAAAGATACACAGACAAAGTCTGAAGTGAGAAAAACCAAACCCACAAAAGTCAGAGCTACCAAAGTCTCTCCACTTCCATCACAGTTAACCTGACAACAGCGAGGACTTCACAATTTTAGTTGTCAGACTCTGATATAACAGACTCTGAGGCCGAATATAAGGATGTCTTTGATGTAACTATCACCAAGTAACATCATGACACACAATCTACTACAATGGAACATCTATGGCTTCAATGTAAAGAATGCCATCCTCCACGCAATATTGCGATCAAGGAACATTGGCATTGTCATGCTCCAGGGGACAATAATAGAGGGGAATGTTTGCTTCTCAAGCCATCATGTCTTCATGCTGCCTTAGAAGACGGTTTTCGACTTCTTACACTGACTACTCTGGTCCTTATTTTCACAGAAACGTGCAATCCGGAAGCTGACCGACACTCATCAACCCTCTGTTTGCTCATATCTTAGCCACCAAAGTTGCGTTTATTTGCGGAAAGTCGCGATAAGACAAAATTTGGGTTTTGCAAGCAGGAATAATAATTAATTTCGTTTTATTAATTTCATGAATATCATTCCTTTCTGTTGCTTCCAATCTTAGCCACGACGGCTGCACTTATTATAGGATTCCCAGTACGACGAGATTCGGAGTACGCAACAAGAAACGAAGCCCCAAATCTTTCATTATTTTGCATATGATTATCAACCTTTGAATATCTTGTTGATATATGGGTATCATCATATAGCATAACACAGATCACTCCACAAAAGTTCCATATTTTTCTATTTTTCATATATATCGAATGATTAATCATCTTATTATATTGCAGACAATATGCGAAGGATGGCCGACCAACCGTTCACCAGCCTGGCGGCGGTTGTGGGCGGTCCTTGTCTCAGGAAATGTGTGCTCACAATTCTGTAGGTAATGTACCAACGTGGCGTTCGGCTCGCCACAGTGCATGCAACACCTGTCTCATAGTCATTTGTCTCTATAATCTGCCATGCGCAATGGAAACCCTAGTCTGTTTCTGTGAAAAATGACTTCGGTTTCCTCTATTGATTTGCTTCAGAGAATGCCAGTGGCTCATAGCCCGTGGCATCTGAGTACATCTGGCCGAGGGGGGGGATCTCGTTTCTCTCTGTGAAAACTGCAGGAGGAAGGCACGAGCTGTGGCATTACACCTGTCTTAAGATTTTTCGGCCTCGGTTTTTGATCATGGGATTTGGGGGCCCACCCTGCCAATGTCAGTAGTCTGTTTGCAAGTCATTCCCTCAGACGCCTATGTGGCTAAGGACCAGTTTATGATTTTTCTTCTACCCCGAGCAAGAATCCTCTGTGCTATGGTGAGGCAGTGGTCGGAAAGCAGATGTTTTCTTGGGTGAGCTTTGCGTAAACAATCATGGCTGCCCTGGAGTCTGTATGTGAGACCACTTGTCCTTCCCAGATCGCAACTGCCTCTGCCTGTAGCGAGGAGACGTTGTCTGTTACCCCCATGGATTGTGGCATCCCTTGCTGCAAAGCCGGCGCCTGCCGGTTATATAATATTATATATATATTATATATATATATATAAAATATATATATATATATATTATATAATTATATATATATATATAATAATATATAAATATATATATATATATAATATATTAAAATATATAATATATATATATATATATAATATAATATATATTATATATATATATATATATAGATTATATTATTATATTATATATTATTTATATATGTATTATATATATATATCATATTATATATTTTATATTCTAATTTATTATATAAATATTTTATAATATTATATCTTATATATATTAATTTTATTTAATAAAATTTTATATA
>NW_023645211.1:0-8258 GCF_015228065.2 Penaeus monodon | reverse complement strand
TTTTTTCCCCCCCCCTTTTTTCCCAAGACTGCGATCATGAGTTTTTTCGTAAAGGATATTCCCCCGGAAAAAGCCACTGCCCTGTATTGGTATTCCACTTCTCCACCCCGGGCCTGAGTGAATGGGAGGGTTATTTAAAGGGAATGTACCGGCGCTGAATTTGAATGTATAGGATAATGAAATTCATATGTTTTTTTCCCTTTTTTTCCCTAATTTTATTGTTCCCAAAACTGCTTTTTTGTACATTGTAAATCTTACGCACCCGTATTTTGCGGTCCCATTCGTCTTTCAATTTATAGTTTTCATGCTCTTTTTTTTGATAAACCTGGTTTCCCGCAGAACGGAGGGGGTGGCAACCTTATTAAAAAATTAAAAGAAAAACCACAAGAGCAAAAAAAATCGATGAAAACAATAAAAAACAAAGGCACTACATGGCCCCCTGAGGACAGTTGCCCCGCCTACCCTTCCTATGCTGGTGCTGAAGGGATGCGGCATGAAAAGACTAATTTTTATTTTTTATAAGTTAAGAAAAAACTAAAACACGTAAAAACCTTTTTTTTAAAAAGTTCATCTTCGTAACTTTTTTAGGAAAATAACAGCATTTTCTTAAAATAAATAATAAAAACAAAAATTTCCCTTTCAAAATTACATAGATTTAAAAAATGGGAATCCTTTGGCACAGCCCTCACCCCAAAAGTCCCCCTGGGTCCAGTCGCCCGACCGCGACGGGGTATTCCCGTCGCTCGCCCTTTGCAAAGGAAATGAAAAGACGGCGACACGGCTCCCCTCCAGCTAACCCTTCCTTTTGGATGGATACAAAAGATGGCAGAAGCACTTGCACCCAGCGAAGGCCATTCGGGATTCGGGGCAAGGCCGGAGGAGCCCCGGTTTCGAGCAGCCTCGCCGATTTGGGTACTTCCCTTTGCCTTTAGTGGCAAAGGGATGGTGGGAGGTCCACGGGCTAAACTGAGCTACCGTTATTGAGGATGACCAAAATGCCGATGTCTCTATGCTGTATTCTTATGTTTTAAAATTATGAAGTTTTGAAAAAAAGAAGTTTCTTTATTTGCCAGCACTTCGAAGACCCTTTTTTTTTTTTTTTAATTCCTTGTAAAACTTTTAAATAAAATTTTTGGGAAATTTTTTTTAAAATCCAATTTATATTTTTGCAGATTCACCGTGGACTAATTTAAACTATATCCATTTTTTAGGAGACGCGGGTTTAAACGGGCGATTCGAAAAAATTTACGAAAACTCGAACCAAAGTGGGGGAAAAAAAGGGTAATGCTGGAAAACGGAAAGTAGGTTGTTCATGCCTGCATTGGTCGAGAAACCAAAAAGATATATCTCGAGATCTAAAACTATATAACAGGGTTCCCCTTGAAGAATTTATTTTTCTTTGTCTTTTATCTTGTGTTTTTTGTGGTTAAATCTGAAAACGTTTACTTTCAAATTAGTTTCTACGCCCGTGGATATTTGTTTCCACGGTTTTAGATTTAATTTTTTCGCTTATTCCCAAACTAAATTTTGTTTGGGTCTCCTTTCACAACCCCTAAATGTTTTTTATATGTAAGTTTTTCCCCCCCTTTCGGGTTTTTTTGTTCACAGAAAACTTAAATTGTATCGTCTTACACACTTCGTGGCTTTTTTGGGTCATTTACAGAAAAAAAAAAATTTTTTAATAGTGCTTTTCGAAGCCTGTTGTATCATTACACACCCCCACGCTTTACCTCCTCGTTTTATTGCAATTATGGTGGAGTACAATCCACAGCGTCTCTCTGCTATCAGTCGTCGTAATCACCTTCCTTTTGATGTTCTTTGCAAAGCTAGGGCTGGGGCGGGTTCAATCTCACAAGAGCACAAAAAAAGGGTTCCTAAAAAAAATTTCCAAATATCTTGGGGGAAACGTTTCAGCATGATTAACTAAGTTGATAATGAAAAAAGAATAAAAATGATAATTCTTTATCGTTAAAATTCACATATGATCTAAATTTTTTTAGGGTAAATTTTTGGGGTCCCCTTGACCCCTTTTTTAGAATTCTCATAATCCCAAAAACACCAAAGGGCGTAATGGTGGAAACTGCCTTCGTACACACTGTTTTGACCTGGGCACGAAAAGAGTCCCTCAGCTGAAAAATGTCACACGTTGGTGAGATAAAAGCCGAAATCGTAATTCTTAGTGAAATGTCAGGGGAACGAAAAAAAAAAATCAGGAAGTCTCCCATTCATAAAAAGGATAAATTTTTAATTTAAAAAAAGCAAACGATGTGGTAACAGTTGCAACAGTATTGATGATTTGTGATAGGAAAACAATAACAATAATAATGATAAATATTACCATTAAAATGGGACCACCCCTTTTAACTGTAACAAAAGTTTTTTTCCAGCTCAACAGAACCTAACAAACCCAAGGGTACGTAATTAGTGGACTTAGAAGGTCAGCAAAGTACCACATCATGCGACCCTTCTCCAGTCACCCGGTTACTTTCGCAAAAGGAAAAGGTCAGGGATCGGCACGGGAAGAGAGCCCGGCGGACGGGAGTCATGCTTCGACCCAAAAGACTGCTTGTTGCCCAGGGGGTGAGGCAAAATCCCGAGGGGGGGGAGGGGGTGGTCGAATAAGCTTTGGTAAACTAAAAGACGGTGACGAACAAGACAAACAGTTTTTTGGTTTGCTTTTTTAAGCAAGGTAAAGAGAAAACTTTTATCAAAATATTTGATCGCGAAAGCATAGAAGCAAAGCCTACAATAAAAAAAAAACCATCGCGTACAAAGGTGCGGCAAATGGATTTCTCAGTACCAAATGGTCTTTTTTTGCGTCAAACTTCGCTGTAACTTTCCCCGCAGCATCCGTCATACTTTCTACAGCAAAGTATTGCTAAAACCTGACAACAGCGAACTCACCCCAAAGTTCTTGGTTTACAAGATTTTGTACGAAATCATTTTATCCATCCACTTTTCGTGGGTGCGGCTGACAAACGAAGGGGCCCTCCTGGGTTTTTCATGTTAAAAATTTAGGGTTGTAATTTTTGTAAAATATAAATCGAACGTTTAAACATCTCTTTCCCGTGAAATATTTATTTTCATTCATACATTTTTTACAATTTCGCAATGAATAATGCACACCCCCTACATAATGTGATGTATTTGTAATTTGGGATATTATTTTTTTATAATATATATATATATAATATATATATAATAATATATAAAATTAATATATTATAATATAAATTTTAATTTTATATTAAAAATTTTAAAAAGGGGTGGAATTAGACATCCATAAAGGGCAATAATTATTTATTTATTTTTTTTAAAATTTATGATTTATAATTAAAAATATTTTCCCCAAAATAAATAAATATATTTTAAAAATATATTTTACCCCAAAATAAAAAAAATAATTAATATTTATATTATAATAATATATATATATTATATTAATAATATATATATTATATAAAAATAATATTATATATAAATATAAATATAAAATAAAATATATATTATATATATATATTATATTATAATATTATATTATCTATGTATGTGCTATATGTTCACACAAACAAAAGATACATAATTTATATAAACTTTACATATAACTTTTAATGTATACATATTTTTTCATATATATATATATTATATATATATATTATATATATATATATATATATATAATATATACTAAAACCTACTACTACACATATATTTTGTGTGTGCTTATTCATTGGAAATTGTAAAAATGTATAATAAAAATGATACTTCACGGAAAGAGTTTTTAAAACGTTTGGGGGGGGATTATATATTTTAAAAAAAGATACAAGCCTAAATTTTAACGTGAAAACAGGAGGTGACCTGTCCTTGTCAGCCGCTCACGAAAAGTAAAGAGGGGAATAATGATTCGAACAAAAATCAAAAACCGAAACTTTGGGGTGCGTATCCCCTGTTGCTCGGGTTTTTTAGCAATTTTGTCTGCTGAGAAGTTTTGAAAGGTGCGCGGGGAAAAAGTTACGCAGAAGTTTTTGCCAAAAAAAAGACCTTTTGGGTTACTGCAGAAATCTCATTTGCCGCCCCTTTTGTACAGCGATGGTATTTTTTTTTTGTAGTTTTTTGCTTCTATGCATTCGCATCTAATATTTTGATCAAGTTTTCTCTGTTTCTCTTCCCAAAAACAAACAAACAAAAATTTTTTTGCCCTTGTTCTCCCCGTCGTTTATTTTCCCAAAGTTTATGTCCCACCCTCCCCCCCCCCGGGGCATTTTGCCTCACCCCCGGCGCAAAAAAGCCCTCATTTGGGTCGAAGATGACTCCCGTCCCCCGGGTGCTCTCTTCCCTGCTCGAGCATGGACCTTTCCTATTGCGCAGTAACGGGGAACTGGAGAATGGCGATGATTGGATACGTTCTGCAGCCTTCTAACTGCCCTAAATTACTATCTTGGTTTTTGGGGTTCTTTGGGGCGAAGAACTGTGTTCAGTTAAAAGAGGGGTACCATTTTAAAGGGAATATTTTATCTTATTATTTTTTATTTTTTTTCCATCAAAAAATCATCAATACTGTTGCACTGTTCCATCATCGTTATCCCCTTTTTTTAATTATCATCCTTTTTAGAAGGGGGAAAACTTCCCTTTTTTTTTTTATCGTTCCCCCTGCACTTTTTCATAAATGGAATTACGACTATGGGCCCTTTTTCTCCCCCAAAGTGTGACATTGTCACTGACGGACTCCTTTTCTCCCCCGGGTCAAAAACAGCTCGTGTACAAAGGTCAGTCTCACCATTTACTGACCTTGGTGTTTTTGGGGTTATAAAGATTCTAAGAACTGGAGCATGGCCCCCTTTAAAATTCCCCCAAAACAATATATTCTTGAGATCATCTTAACGATAAAGAATTTCATATTTTTTTCTGTTTCTTTATTCATACTTATTTAAAATCATGCGAAACTTTTCCCCCAAATTTTGGAATGTTTTTTTGGAATCCTTTATTGGCTGCTTTTGTGAGATTGCAACAGCAGTCCATTTCCCTAGCTTTGCCAAAGAACATCAATAAGGAAGGTGATTACTGCCCGATGATAGCAAGAGCCCGTTTGGATATGTATCCCCACCTAATGAAATAAACAGGGGGTGAGGGGGGGGTTGTAATGATAAACAGCTTGAAAAGCATATGAAAATTTTTTTTTTCTGTAGATATGCCATCAACGCCATCGAAGTGTGTAAGACGATAAAATTCACAGTTCTCTGTGAACAAAAAAACAAAAAGGGGGAAGATCTACTATAAAAAATACTTTAGGGCTTGTAAAAGGAGAAAAGAAAAATTCGTTGGAAAAAGCAAAGAAATTAACTCAAAAAACCAGTGGAACAAAATATACGGACGTCAGAAACAATTTGAAAAGTAACACTTTTCGATTTTAACCACAAGAACACAATAAACGAAAAAAAAAAACAAATTCTTTCGGGGCCAACCATTTTATAGTAGTTTGAGATCTCAGTATATCATTTGGGGTTTCCGCCCAATGGGATGTAAAACCTATTTTCCGTTTTCCAGCATTCCCCTTTTTTTCGCTCCATCTTGGTTCGATTTTTCGTAAACTTCTTTGAAACCCATTAACCAGCGTCTCCTAAAAATGGATATAGTTTGAAAATTAGTCCCCCGGTGAATCTCAAAAATATAAATTGGATTAAAAAAAATTCACCAAAAATTTAATTTAAAATGTTTTACGGGAAAAAATAAAAAAAAAATTTCCGAACGTGCGTGAGAAATAATAAAATTTAATTATTTAAAACTTATAAATTTTAATTAACAATACATGCAGTAGAGACTAGAGACTTTTGGGCTCATCATCAATAAAGGGAGCCCTTTTTTGAGCAGCCCTGGACCTCTCCACCCTCCTTTGCCACTAAAAGGGAAAGGCAAGTACCCAAAATCGGCCCGGGGTGCTCGAAACCCGGGTCCTCCGTGCCTTGCCCCGAAAACCAGAAAGGCCTTGTGTGCAAATGCTCCCGTCCCTTTCGATCCCTCCAGGAAGGGTTTAGTGGGGGTGAGCCTGTCGCCGCATTTTCATTTTTCCCTTTAGCAAAGGGGTGAGTCGACGGGAATACCCCGTCGCGGTCGGACGACTGGGCCGGGGGGAGCTTGAGGGAGTCGGGGCAAAAGGGTTCCGATTTTTTTAAATTCTGTAATTTGAAGGAAATTTTTGTTTTTATTTTTTTTTTAAAGAAAGCATGTTATTATCCTAATGTTTCGAAAATGACGTTTTAAAAAAAAAAGGTTTGACAGGGATTCATTTTATCTTAATTATAAAAATAAACATTTGCTTACATTCCCCATTGTCATCTCAGCACCCGCGTGCGAAGGGTAGGGGGGGGCAAAATGCCTCAGGGGGGCCTGTTAACCTTTTTTTTCCTATTGTTTTCCCTCGATTTCTTGCCCCTTTTGTATTGTCTTATAATTGTTTTTAATAAATGTTTCCATCCCCTCCGTTTACTAGCGGAACACCGGTATTCATCTAAAATGGCATGAAACCCCATAATTGAAAAACAAATGTGGCCGCAAAATACGTGTGCGAAGAGCTGCAATGTAAATAAAGCATTTTCTGGGGAAAAATAACGTTAGGAAAACGGAAAAAAACTATACGAAGCTTACCTATACTTCAATTAGCGCCGGTACATGTCCTTTAAAAAACCCCCCTTCCCTCAGGCCCGGGGGGAGAATGGGATACCCAATACAGTCATGGGTTGTCGGGGGAAAACCTACGAAAAACCCCGATCGCAGTCTTTAAGGGATCCGGATCCTTTAACCCCATTTTTACTATTTACTCTCAAAAATTTGGAAACAAAAATATTAAAATTTTTGGCTTTGGTTGTAATCTCGCAACTACTTTGGGGCTTTTTGGGTTCAAGTTAAAATTCATTTCTGAAGAACATTTCGAACTGAATTTATTGTTTTACTCATCATGGCCTTAATTTTTCCCCGGGTTTTATAAAAAAAAAAAAAAAAAAAAGGCGGTTGTGACGTTTTTAAATTTTTTTTCTCAATTAGGAAAGTGATAAAAATTTACCTTCAATATAAAAGTCTTTTTTAAAGCTTTTTGAATAAGCTGGGTAAAGGATACATTGTATCGTTAGTGAAATTTTTTTCGCATGTGTTTACCTTTTTACAGAAGGGGAAATTATCATGAAATATTTTTAAATTTCTGACTTTTATCACTACTTCACTTTTTTGTTCCACTGAAAAATGTCAAGAATGCACAACTTTCTAATATCGGGGCCCAAAACCACAGACAACAAAATCCAAAATATCCTTTAGTTATCAGGAAAATCGTTCAGAAAAAGCACTCTATTCAGGGGGAAACAACACTGTTTCCCGCGGAAATCCGAGATGTTTTTTCCCCGCCCAAAACCTTGATATAAAAAGAGTTTTTTTATCTCCATCTGCCTAGTGGTTTCTGATGGAAGGTTCAAATTCTCTCTTTTTTCATACCCCTAGTCGGCCCGGGAAAATGCAAATAACATTTGATTTTTAGGTCTAAAGGGGGTATTGGGAAAAAAAAAAAAACTATTAAACTTTAAAAATAAATCTGTTTTCTCTCTCTCTCTCTCTCTCCCTCTCTCTCTCTTTCTTCTTTTTTTTGTGTGTGTGTTTGGTGTGTGTGTGTTGGTGTGTTTTTTTTGTGTGGGTTTTTGTGTGTGCGGGAATGTCATGTGTCTCTTATATGCTGTATTTATTACATTATCTCAAAAGAAAAAAGAAGAGGAGAAGAGAGAGAGAGAGAGAGAGAAAAGAGAAGGAAAGGAGAGGGGAGAAAAGAGAGAGGGGGAGAAGAATAAAAAAACTCCAAAATGATGATAGAGAAGATAGATAGAGGGAGAAGTGATGAGTGTGTGTGTAATGTGTGTGGGGGTTAAGGGGGTTTTGTGTGTGGGGTGTTGTGTGGTGTGTGGTGGTTGGGGGTTTTGTGTGGTTGTGGGTGTGTGTGGTGTGGGGGGTGTGGGTTGGGGGTTTGGGGCCGTGCGAGAGAGAAGAAAAGGGGAGAGAGAGGAGAGAGAGGGGAGAGAGAGGAGAGAGAGAGAAGAGAGAGAGAGAGAGAGAGAAAGGGGGGGAGAGAAGAGAGAGAGAGAGGAGAGAGAGGGGAGAAAAGCGAGAGAGAGCGGGGAGGAGAGGGGGAGAAGAGAGAGAGAGAGAGAGAGAGAGAAGAGAGAGAGAGAGAGGAGGAGAGAGAGAGGAGGGGGAAAAGGGAGAAGAAAAAAAAAGGAAAGGGG
>NW_023645210.1:5000-8259 GCF_015228065.2 Penaeus monodon | reverse complement strand
TAGTTCACTTATCTTGGAGCTGTTTTAACTAATATATATGATGATTCACCGGAGATAAAAAGAAGAATTGCCATTGCCAAAAACGCCACAATTGCTCTCAATAACATCTGGAAAGACCGAAGCATTACCTTACAGACAAAGCTGAGGTTATTGAACTCATTAGTTTTCCCAATTGCATTATATGGTTCCGAGTGTTGGGTGCTGAAGTAGATAGACAAGAAAAAGATCAATAGTTTTGAAATGTGGTGTTACAGACGAGTACTGCATATTAGCTGGACAGAGAAGAAGACGAATGATGAAGTGCTGAGAAAAATAAATTGTAAAGACCGGCTGTTGGTCATCTTGAACAGGAGGAAATTAAAGTTTATTGGTCATGTGATGAGAAGTAAAAGTATTGAGAAAGACTTGCTGACAGGGATGGTGATGGGGAAACAGAAGAAGAGGCAAACCGAAGACAAGACTGAACGACAGCATCAAAGATATTTGCGGGCTGTCGATGGTACAAGTGGAAAGAAAAGCGTAAGATCAAGTTGAATGGCGAAGGATGGTGGAGAGGTCCACGGCTGCTCAAACATGAGCATACCGTTATTGATGATGATGATGAGAGTTTTTCATACCTTGGTAGTGTAGTCCAGGTCTCTGGTTTGTCAGACCAAGAAGTCAGTAGACGGATTGGTCTGGCTACAGGAGCCATGAGCTCGATCAACAAGAGCATTTGGAGACGTCGGTATCTATGCAGAAGGGCCAAGCTACGTGTCTTCAAGGCCTTGATGCTGCCTGGACACTGCCTAGTGCCTTGGAGCCTCGTCTTGATGCCTTTTGTAACAAGTCCTTACGCCGGATAATGGAATACAGCTGGCAGGACCATGTGTCCAACTGACGACTACACCATGAGACTGGCATGGGGCCTGTTACTTGCATAATCCGGGACCGCTAACTCAGGCTTTATGGGCACCTAGCTTGTTTCCCTGTGGATGATCCTGCCCATCAGGTTGTCTCTTTGCGAGACAATCCTGGTGTGGAGGAGGCCCGAGGGACGACCCTGGAGGTCATGGCTTGGGCAGCTCGACCAGTCCTGTCGCGAGGAATTAGATATGGGCCGACAGCCCCCCGTAGACTCGCCATGAGGGACCCCCGTGGCTGGAAGCGAAGGGTCGATGCAGCCATGCCATGATGATAATGATAATTATTCATTATTCATTAAGTTTTATGGATATTCATTATTAGTGACATTGATTATATATTTCCTGCTGTCAGCCTCTCATCATTCTCATTTCACTACCATCGGGATCATTTAAGATATAAAAAGGGGCACGCAGAATTTATGGATCAATTTTATTTCCATTACTAATACAATAGCATTTTCAAATTATGAAATCCGTGCATGTGCAGGGTATACAAAGTAGTTTTTCTATAACAGCATTTATTTTCTTACCTACAAATAAATATATAGTGATATAAAATATATGACTTTGTCCGGTTGCCTTTAAGGTGTGCTGTAGAATTAGAAGGAGGAGAGTAACTGCCACCTCCAGCACCATCTCCGATACCACCTCCGATACCACCTCCGATACCACCTCCGATACCACCCCCGATGCCACCTCCGATACCACCTCCGATACCACCTCCAATACCACCCCCAATACCACCTCCACTTCCTCCTCCAACACCACCGCCTCCAACAACTTGACCACCGCCCTGGGAAGCTGAACTCAGCGCCGTCTGAAGGTCGACTCCGCTGGGAAGAGTCGGGTTCTCTCCTTCTGCGTAGTTCACGAAGAACACTTCGGGGTTGGATGGCGGTGGTGCTGGAACCTCGATCACTCGTTGGTCATGTTCAGACTGCTTATTCAGGACATACACGACGTGTTGCTGTTGTGGCGGTGGTAGGACGATGGGTTCTGGTCCCTGTGCGCCATCAGGAAGTCTCACGAAAATGATATTGCGTTCCAATTTAGGTTCTGGAATGTAGTCTGGCCGATTTACAACACCTTCATTTTCTGGCACATCATACAGGAACACACGGCTGTTCACTTGAGGTGTCACACAGCTGCCATCCACATGCAGCACTTGTCCACTCCCACAGCTCCCAAAACTCGAAGGAAGGTCCTGAGGGCGTGCCTAGGTCGTAACCCTGAGGAGCAGCAGATACAGCAGCTACGAGTGCCAAAACCTACAAAAAAAAGTAATGTATCGTTAGGCACTACACATTAGTACTTCGTCTATTTAACAGATTGTACAAGACCACATTCACATCCACGAAAACACGAAAAACTTGCAGTAAGTTAAGCACCACACACCAAGAGCTTCATGATGGAAGTCGATGTCTTGTACCCTTGCGACTCAGTATTTATAAAGACTCTCCGTGTTGACCATCACAAGGTCTTTCCTTTCTCCCTCGGTGTGTTTATCACAGCCGATGGGTAAATCTTAAAATGTAAAAAATATATATATTTTCAATATCTGAAGTAATATCGAAATCCTTTGGAAATGACAGCTACTGTTATTATATTTCATTTTGTAGGGATCGTTGATAACGCAACATTCACACACACCACACCCACACACACACACACACCACACACACACACACACACACACACACACACACACACACACACACACACACACACACACACCACACACACACACACACACACACACACACACACACACACACACACACACACACACACAATGTGTTTTATGTACTGTGAAACGATATTCAAGTCCCTCCATTACCATTATACGAAGATGAAGTATATTTCCCGAATGTATATTGAATATCAGCCTGACTATGTGGCGATACTGACTGTCCATCCTTATTAGCTGAACTACCGCTACCGGTCTGCCTGAGGCGCCAGATATACAAATATGTTTATAATGGGAGCAGGACTGTTCACTTAAGTGCTCCAACAGAGCTGCTTACTTAAATGCTCCTATGATTTAAGAATTACCTAATACTAATGTACACTTCATGGTGTGAATAAAGTTATATAGAAAATGTCTTTTTCTAACCAATATGACACTAAAATCCATGTGCGTTAGCCGTGAACATCCTTTATTTTATTTTAGCTGAACAAACATGATCCATGCATGCAATGTTGAAATGTTGAAAGTCATCATCTAGCATCATACAATGGAGGAACTAGTATGTGATAATTTGGGATGTCATTTACTTACTGTAGTTTGCTTTTGATCCATTAACTTTAATTCCTGCATGGATATATGGAATAAGACAAGTACAGATTTACAATGT
>NW_023645208.1:30000-36685 GCF_015228065.2 Penaeus monodon | reverse complement strand
CCAGGGGTAAAAGGCTTTTCCCCGGACTTCCCCCCCAAATTGGGTGGGAAGGGCCCACTTCTCCACCCCACCCCTTCGGGGCGGTGCGCAACCGTTTTGATGACTAACCCCCAGAAATGGCCCTCATGGGGAAATCGGCATTCTTGGGGTTGATTTGGGGTTTGGGCCTTTCCTAAACCCCCGGTAGATTCCTTTTACCCGCTCAACCCCTCCCAAAGGGTGCTCCCGAAGACGATGACGTCATCAAGTAGACAAGCGCCGTTTCCCACTGAGGCCATCCAACCCCCCTCTCCACAGCGGGAAAAAACCCAGGGGCTTTGCAGAGCCCAAAAGGGGATGACGTAAATTCCCACCCCTTGCCGAAGGAAAAGGCAGTTTTTTGCTGTCCTCTTCCCCCATCTCCACCGGGGAAAAACCCCGATCGGTCGAGGGGGGAGAACCACCGGGCCCCCCACAAGACGAGTGTGTCATCAATTCTCGGAAAGGGGTAGGGCCCTTTGTAGTCAGTCATTCAGCGCCGGAGTCCAACAGAAGCGTTGGTGCCATTTTTCCACAGGATACCGCGAGCCCATGGACTGTCGAGTTCAATCACTCCCTTGCCGCAGCTCATTGACAGTTGCTGCTCTTTTTTTGGGTTTGGGCAATAGCGTGGGGGCCTTGATGGGCAAAACTTCGGGTAATCGGTTTTCACCAACCCGTGCGGCCCGGGTCCAAGTCCCCCCTGCTAAACACATCGCATACTGAGACAGGGTGTGAGCATTTTCTTGTCTGGCTTCTGTCAGGTTAGGGCGCTCGGTGCCCCAAGTCCTCGAGGAAGCGGGCAAGGCCCCACACCAACCAAAACCCTCGCTCCCGACGATCTTTGGACCTCCTTTTTTTTCCTCACAAGGGCCCAGCTTTGCACCATTTGGCACTTTGGGCCCTTTATCGGAAAGTTGGTCCCAACACGTAAAACCCCCCCCCTGGCCCGCAAGGCTTCCCCAATCCTACCCCATCAGCAGGCGGGTTTTTGATGGGCCCACGAGGCCTCTACCCACGCATCATCGACAATCGACCCCGGTTCTAGATTTGTCCGGGGGAAAGGGTGCAGGTTCAGCCGAACCCTCTGCGCAGCCAATTTGGGAAGCGGGGACATCTTCACCTGCCCCCTCCCCAGCTTCCGTAAAAGGTCGACACCCCCTACTCTGGTAGGTAGTAAAGGCCCAGCAAGCAGTCCCGTCCAGACGGCCAATACACCGGCAGCCGCTGCACCGTGCTGCCCACGCCAATAGAGCTCCACTGGCCCTTGGCTGCACACAATGCCCCGTGACACCAACATCTTTGTGGGGGTTTGGGAATTGAACTGGCCAACAATCAGCCGACGGGTTTTTCCCCCCAGTGTCCACTGTCAGGCGGAGGTTTCCCATTATTGAGCCCCCAACCCCCTGTGCGGTCGAGGGAGCTCCCAAGTCGGGCCCCGGGAAACCCGAGGCGGGGGGTTTTCGACCCCCTTTCCCCAGCTCCCTCAGTCAAGCCTCCTCCCCCTCAGGCTGCCGCATTTTTGGGGAACATGTAAATCGGCGCTTCACTGAAAAAATATCCCCAAACCCCACTCCTGACACCATTTCTTAACCGACCCCCTTTGTCTTTTGCTACCAACACCAGGCAGGCTAGGCAGCGGGTGCTTTTACAGGGTCGTAAAACACAAAAACAGCTAAGAGGCCCCGAGACACAGGCCCCAAAAACCCCAGGGGGAAAACACGAGGCGGGGGGGCATAAAAAAAATAAAAAAGGGGTGTTTTCTTTTTTTACAAAAGTTTTTTACCCGACACTTTCTATAGGCACAATACGGGGAAAAAAAGCATGCCACACTGCATGATAAGCTTATAACGGGGCAACACAAATTTTATATCAGGTCCAAAGGCCACACGGGGTTTTCAAGGAGCAGCACCCAACCGCGTTACTTGGCTGCCCTCGGCTCCCCGCCACAGCTTTTGGTTTGTTTCCCGGGGTCCCTTATGTAACACATCCCCCGGTCACCCTTTTTCATGTTAACAATTTTTGCACAGAGACAAAGACCAATGGCGTAGCAATATATAAATATATATATATATATATATTATATATATATATTGGATATGTGTGCATATACACTACTACGGATATCAATACCCCGTCGGTCAAACCTTTTTTGGCGAATATGATCCCAAAATGAAAGCAACTTATCATTTTCCAAATTTTTAAACCGAAAAACTGCTAAAGAATCAGAAAAAAAATAGCCCCCCTCCCCTTTAAACACTGTAGAACGCGTTCGGTAGCCCGAAGTTTTCTGGGTTTTTTCTCCAACCTTCACGATCGTTAAATTTAGCCCAATTTGTTGTAATTCTACTTGGCTTACCCGTTTTTGTCTTTTATAAACATTCTATCGTTTAAAATGGACTTTAAAAGACACTCAAACACTCTAACCCATAAAATCAAATAGGTTAAAACACTTTTGGTGTTTGGCAGGGAGTTCCATCATCCCTGAAAAGCAGTCTTTATCAGGGTAGATTGTAGAATTCAAAGGGGCCTAAATTTAAGGTATATCATATTTCCCCCCTGAAAATTGCGTTTTTACTAATTCTGTTACTTTTTTTTCTTTCTCATAAAAAACCTTTTATATGGATTTTGTAAAAAATTTTATTTTTTATGTTAACTGAAAAAATTTTATTTTTTTGATAATTTTTGGGGCAAAAATATGAAAGTCCTAGTCTTAAATATTCTCGGGAAACAGAAAAAAAATGACATGGAAAGGGGATTGAAATAAATGCCACAAAAATGCTGCGGTAAAGAATCATAAAGAAATGATGGTTAAGCCAATTCTATAATAACAACAAAACGTGTGAAAAAACAGAAAACATGATAGAGTGTACAAAAACATCTTTCAGTGAGTAGATACCCAGATATCTCAAATCTACTAGTACCATGACAAAAAAGACCACACCATCGCTTGGTCGGATATTTTTTTTGTGCTCTCAATCGGGGTGGTTTCCAAAGCGGCTTCCAAGAAATTTATTGCCCATCAGTATTTTCCCGTAGTTTCATCAGAAAAAACAAACCTAAAAATAAAAAAACAGTGTAAGTATGAAATGACGGAACATTAAAATAAAAAACCTTTTTGAATCACTCTTGAACCAAACATGAAGATCATACTAGATGTAGTTTTGTAAAAACATTTTTTTTCCAGTATATATGTATTTTTACAAAATTAGTTGATATATAAAAACGGTGTCAGAAAAAGTTTTAATTGAGAAAAACCCTTTAAAACTCGGAATCCAACCCTGTGACCCTTTTCCCCAGGCAATTTTTCCCTTTCCCTCATACCCTGGCCCTTATTTGGCCGCAGGCATGGTATCCCATCTTTTTATTTTTTTCCCGACTTTTATACCGATGTCATAGTTATTTATTGGCCTTTTTCGATTTTGTTAACATATTTATCTTAAATTGGGTTCAAATTTTCCAATTTAAAGTTTTTCTCTTTTTTGCAACAGAGTTTGGAAACACCACTTTTGGGCTATTTTTGTTGATTTAGAGGTATTTTGTAGAAAACCCTTCAATAAATAAAAATCTGCCTGATCAGGCCCTTTTCCTCCCCATGTTTTTCAGTGGCAGTCTTGTTTTCAATTGCATAGAGAAGGTAGGTTTAGCAGTGTGGAGTGCATGCATTGCACTATTTAAATGTAAAAGGAAAAAAAAAAATCAGGAAGTTTTAAGGGGTACAATGATTGTGACCCCTTTTTTTCTAGTAATTAGAAAATTTATAGTCCTAGAATAATCGATCGAAAGCAAATACAGGTGTGATCCTTTCATAGTAATATTGTACAAAAACCAAAAGGGGGGTAAAAAAAATGGTCTAAAAAAATTATATAAGTACTTTATGTATAAGAGTTGTGTGTGGGCGTGTGTGTGTGTGTGAGTGTTTTGGGTAAACTGACTATACAAGTATCTATGTACATTTTAAAAAAAAATACACAAGAGGGGATATATACAATGTATATATATTAAATGTATATTTTTTAATATTAGTAATGTAACACACAGAATGCATATGTATATATTTTTAATATATATTATATATATAATATATATTAAAATATATATATATATATAAACCTTCTCGTGCATTATATTATAACCCAAAGTATATATTTTAAGACCTAGAGGAAAGTAAATAGACAAACATAGGTAAGAAACACACATATTGATAATATACAATAGTATATGACATGATGATATTAGTGTTCATTTATTTTTTGGGGAGTTGTATGTATGTATTTTGAATATAGAAATTAAAAGGATTGAGAGATAGATGGATAGATATATAAAAAAAATATTAGATACATATACAGTATATTACATTTGTCTATCATCTCTTGTTAATATGTATACGTATATAGACAGTAGATGGGTAATATAAAAACATGTGAAGACATATTTTTTACATATGTATTTACTTTAATTCTACATATATAAATTTCACCAAACTATGTGTCTGTTATTTGTATATAATAATATATATTATATATATATATTATAAATATATGTGAAAGGGGTATAAAATAATACATAACACACACACCACGTCATTGTATGATGTAAATATTTAAAATATTAATTTTATTATAAAAATTTTTTTTTTTTTTTTTTTTTTTTTAAGTATATTCAAACAACACACACCCCACACCCCACACACACACACACACATATATTTATATATTATAAATATATTATATATAAAATATATATATAATATATATTCTAAACATAAAATGTATATATAAAATATATATATATATATATTTTAAAAATAAAATACATAATAAATAATGTTATTTAAAAATATATACATATAATATATAATATATTAATATAATATATATATATATATAATATATTTATTTTAATCCCCAGTCTGAGGTACACATTTGTTGTAGGGAGAAAATATTAATTGTAGGCTTTTGTCGATTCTTATTACCTCTTCATTTCAGGGGTAGAAAAACTAAAACTATTTACATTTGTCTTAAGTCAAAGCAAAGTCAATTTTTTGGATTTGCATGGGGTGTATTTGTTTTAAATTTTGGGGGCATATAAAATAATAATACGTACAAAGTTTTCATTTTTTTCAGGGGCGAATACCTTTTTTTTTTCTTTGTTTCGAATTATAAAAGTTTTTTTTTTTTTATACCGAAGCAAGCTCAGGGTTTCGTCACAAAAATTTTTTTTTATCAGAAAATACCTGTGGGTTCCGTTTGCGGCCCGGACGCCTGCTTGTCCGTCGTAGGGGGTGACGTTGATGATTTGCAATATAATGGCAAATTCCCAAAGGGTGGGTTTTTTTCCATTTAAAATTTTTTTTCATTTTGTAGCAAATACTAAACTAGTCTTTTAATTTTGTTTTTGGAATAAGATGGCGTGAAATTTAAAGAAAAAATTTACTGGATTTTCAAACCCACGGATGTCCCAAAACTGTTGAAATCGAGAATCAGGATGATTGACGGAAAGCAGTGGCGGAAAGCAATCTAATGGGGGGGGGGGTCGGGGGGGGGCGGTGCGAGGGGGCATGTGGGGGATGTCGATGGCCCGAATTTTTTAAGATTTTTGTTTTTTTTTTTTAAATTTTTAAACTCAAACGAAAAACAATTTTTAAATTTTACAAGATTGTTTTCCAGGACCCGACAGACTGGCACGTCATGATTGAGTTTACAAATACACGTCCAAAAACTTATAAGGAAATAAGTGGTTTGTGGGGTTTTTTCCAAAGCCCCTGAACGCGACCTTAGCCACGAGGGATCATTAATCGTTGTGTAAACAAAGAGTGCGTCGTTTTGGGGGAAAGTTGCCAAAATTTCTTTCAGGCAACATGATGTAGCATTATATAGATTAAACATATTTTTGGAAATATAATAATAAATTTCCTATATTAATTACATATTTGTCTATAACGTTGATACAGTATATTGTATAGTAAATACCCCCACACCCCCACTATATATTCAAATATGTATATATATTTTTAGCATGTATTGTCCCTATATTTTTTGCAGTGTCTTTTTTAGAGAAAGGCAATGAAAGGTAAGATCCCCGAGTAGTGTGCTAATGAGTCACTGAAATGCCCACGGTGGAAATAGGTTCGTGGAAGTTTTTCCCGTGTTTAAAAAGGGGGGAACAGGTTGGCGACTATGAGAAACCGGGGGGGTAGCTCCTGGACCCCAGGGGATCTGCGGCCCGTGACCCCCCCATCATGAAAAAATTGATTTTAAGTCTTAGGGGCACTTCAAACAAACTGATTTGTATCACATCTGACGTATTAGTTGTGGTTTAATTTTCTTTTTTAGACCCATCAGTTTGGTCTAAAGGAAAGTTAGAAGAAAAAGTATTGTTTTTGCCTAAATTGTAGGAATTTTTTATTCCCGATAAATGGACATTAAAAAATTTTGGGCCTTGAAAAACGTTATGTGGCCACAAGGGATGGGGGCTGTTATGCGTTAGGGACTTCCCGCGGCAAGAGCGGGGATATAAAGTAGAAGCACATCCAAGGACCTCAACTTTTTGCTTCGCCCCGAAGAGTGTTCACGCAAGGTAAGCCATTAGTAGTCGGCACTTATCGGGAGGGCTTGAATTTGGCATTTTTATCGATGTTGCTTGTGCAGGACGCTTAATAGAAAGG